>NC_051076.1:42546752-42846974 GCF_004664715.2 Peromyscus leucopus
ACAATAAACTTTCCTTTACTGTAAGTCGCTTTTTTTTTTTTTATGACATAAACTATAAACATCAGGAGAAGGAACAGAATCTCTGGCACTACTCCTAAAGAGTCCTCAGAATTTTCTTTTTGTTCCATGCTCACAAATTTCCCTAATTACTTTGTACTTAGAAATCCTGTCACATCTTTCCTTGTCACACAGCTGGGATTTACACTCCCTGTCCTGAAACACCATTACAAATGACAACATTGTTTCGGTTTCCAACTGCATATCCATGAGCTGCTGAGAAAACGAGAATTGAGAAACCACTTAGAAAAACCAGAACAAACTCATACAGTAATCTAGTAGTTTAAAAGTCAAGAAAAACCCCAAAATATAAATTTTTATAAAGATCATTCTGAAACAAGATTTAATTTATTCAAAGGAGAAGATGTAGCTCCCACGCATTGTTTAATCTTGCTTAGAAGGGCTACCTACCTTTGGCAAATGCCACAGAAAAGTATATATTTATTAATCTCTTTTGTTTTTTTAGAACATACCATTCAAAGCATTTTTATTTCACAATTGAAAAGCTCTTCTAAAGAATTTCAATACAACATTTAGATCATGCCATCATTGTTTGTTTTCTTTCAAAAGGTAAGTGGCTATCAAACTAGCTTAAGCCAGTGCTCACAGGACTGTCTAGTAACTAAGACCCAAGGGAAGGTGCCTCTATGTATGAGTCTAGAGGTCCAAGTTGCATGACTAATCCCACCACCCAAACCTGGAGGAGCAGACGCTACAATCATTTCAATTCCCCACAGTCATGTCAACGCAGCCTCACTCTAAATTTCTTCAAGTGTTTTACCCACTTTGCTTTGGCAAATTGACAAGCCTGAATAGATAAAGTACTGATCTGTGTCTTCCAAGCACTGCAGCTGGAATGGGATATGAAAGGGCGCCCTTGAAAATAGTACTCTGGCACCCGTCCATTCCTGGTATATATAGTTTCCTCTCTATGCATCTAAATTTTGTCTGGAAAATACCTAATTAGATAATTAAGAGGAACGATAATGCAGTGCCCCTTGTTTCAATTATTTTTAGTGGTTGTAAAGGGTCCAAGCCATGAGATACAGGACCCAATTTTTTTCTGTGGTAGGAGAATAAAACATGGCATAATTCATAAGACATCATTTATCACCTTTAGAGGGCAGTGATGTGACACTTGGTAACTACAGCCTCATACTGAAGAAAGAATAGTCATAACGAACCTTCAAACAGCATGGTTTCCTTTTAAAAGAACAAAGGGCATCAGTCAGGATTTGTAGCAGGCATTTTATTATGTGAGAGTTTAATTCACCATTTACTAATGAGAAGTCAAATGAAATTCACACCAGAAGTTCTGGTATGAGTTTTGCTACTTGAACATCTGATGCATAGGTTAAATTCCCTTGGTATTCCCTAGCTTTGTATGTCTTGACCTATATGATGAAAAGGGCATTGACTTCACATTTCTGTGACAAAATAATATAATAACAACACAGTAAACATTACTAGGTTGTAGGCCAGCATTTTCATTTTTCCAAATAGTGTGGACACAGAAAACAATAAATGCTACCATCATCAGATCATTTTTTTGGTCTTAATTTTTGTTTTGTGTTTTTTTTTTTGTTGCTGTTGTTTTGTTTTGATCCTGTGTGTTTTATTTTTTTTACTCTAAGCATTTCTCATGAACTAACACATGGAATCATTTCAGTAACCTCATGAGATGGTGATTTTAGTCCTGTAAAGGGGGAAATTGAGGCACAAATAGATTCAAATCTAAGACACTCTGAGTCCAAGTTCTGAGCTTTCAACCTAATCACCATCCTTTAAAGTTTTTCAGTCGTCTAACAAGATGCAAGAAACATTATTTTATAAAAATGAACTTGCTTTTTAATATTGCATTTCTGCTGCAATTAATCTTATGAAAAGAAAATAAAATTTAGGACTGGGGACTTCCTGTTCCTTAGTAACTTCTTCACTCCATGCAGAAATGCAATGTTTCATAGTTTAACATAGACTCACTATTTGGATTCATGGAGGGTAATACATTTATCTCTAAGGTATCAGGTTAAAATATGGAATAAAACAGAAGCAATTAACATAGAAAATTTAAAGATTATTTATAGACTTATTTAAAAAAATAAACCCACAGCATTCAGGACAGACCACACAGAAGTCACCTAGACTTTACAGCATTGGAAAATGTCAATATCAGCATTTCTCCTGTCATCTCTGTAAAATACGTCCGCAGATCATACAAAACACATGGTCATGGCTAGAACTTTCCATAGATTACATGAAAAGATGACATCGAGGATAAACCTAACTGTGAGCATCTACACTTTCTTCATTTAACAGTGAAAAAGTTCATTAAACAACATTCCCCCGTTTTTCTCCATAAGGAGAAGCACTTTCCATCATTATTGGTTGTTAGCTTCTAACATGCTAGAGAACAAAACTTCTGGTACTGAAGTAATCTTCATGTAACTTTCCTTGTAGAAATGCCAGGGAGTGGTCATGTTCAGTCATGTTTTCCTGCAGCACTACAACATTTGCCTCATTCATTAAAAAAAAAAAAATCACAATACTATATGTCATGTTAATTGAAAAATATGAAAAATATAAGATAAATGTTTGTTTCTGATGACTTTATACTTCCTTAAGCTCTTACTTCCTATTATTTTTAATATAGAATTGTGCATATGTAGTTATCAAAATCTGATGTATTTTTCTTTCAAGCTGTATGTGACAAGGTAGAGAGGAATATTCAATTTTGAAAGAGAAAGTGTTCTTAAGTGAAATAAATAAATATATATATGTATATATAGACATAAAATATTGAAGAGAATTCATACCATAAATTCCCATAATATTACTTTTAGGATTGTTGTCTACAAGACAATTTTTGCAGTGTATATATAAAAATGTGAATGTATCTTTACCTAACACTATTCTAAGATTATTCTGGAAATCTTTTAGTTCATACATACCCGAACTTTATGAAGCCAGTGTTAGTACTGTATTATTTTGAATAGACAACTTGAAGATTACAGAATATGGGTAAATAATCAAAGTCATATCAACATTTCACGGGACACTTCCTAAATCAAATTCTAAACAATTAGATTGTAAAGCAGTACATCAAAATAGGTACAATACAATATGATTTTCTCAAATTTAAACACATACATGTGTGTGTGTGTGTATATATATATATATATATATATATATTGTGTTTTAATATATATTATGTAGAAACAAATTTAGTAGATAAACTATTGGTAAAATTCGGTCTTATGCTATGTGTAGAAGACAGATTGTTTCTGAAATCTTTGTTGTAGGTTTTTTATTTTTTCACGTGGCTTTTTATCCATGTATTCCCCACTTGTAAATAGAGAACTTTAGAATGCAAAACTGTCTATACAGTATTTTTTATTTTTTCCAAATAGTCAAGTGATGAAGTCTCCTAAGATGTGAGTTAGTACAAATATTTATAATAGTTATTATATGATTGTAAAAACACACAGATTAATTAAGCAGGGATTTTCTTAGATATGATGATTTTATGAAGATTTAGTATTTTTCACTCTCTAAGTTATTATTTAAGAATGTAGATGTCTGAGTTCACATGTCAGTTCCCATCTTTGTTTTGATGAGTGTTTAGAAAGCTACTTTACTCATTTCTTTAAACTTAGATATCCTTTAACTCATAGGGACATGATAATAATATTGCTTTTACAATGTTGTAATAAAGATTAAGGAGTATGTAAGTTAAGAGTTTGTGATTCAGACTGGTGAGATTTTTTTTTAGTAGTTCCTTGTGATAAAATGCTTTTATTATATATTTATCTCTCAGTTTACCAAAATAAACCTTCATTATTTAAAAGTGTGAATATCAGGATTTATGTAAACTTCTAAAAGTCATTTCCAGTACTTGAACACCAAGAAACAATTTCATCTGGGCCTGGAAAGACGGCTCAGCAGATAGGAGCACGATGGTTGCAATAGACCTGAGTTCAATTCCCAGCACTCTCATGGCTGCTCAACAGTATCAGTAACTTCAACTCCAGGGAATCTAATGCCCAATTCTGGCTTCTGTGGGTATCATGCATGCAAATAATACATAGCAATACATTTATGCAAAACACACACATGCACCTTCAAAATTTAGAAAAGGAAGAATATCTTTTAGTGATGAACCACTAAAATTAATTCTCATTGAATTCATGTTACCTTGAAAGGAGATTCTATTTGATCACACGGTAGACCTCATTTCTTATGATCATTGTTATTGATTAATTTGAAAGGGCAATTAAAGCATGCTTCTCCTATTCCCTTTGGCGTCTTGTTAAAACCAAAGCTATTTTATCTAATTGCTGACTGAAGGACCAGAATGAATTTCAAATGAACAATCTGGTAAGGCCAAATGATGACACTTAATAAAGATAAATGCAAACTTCCAGAAATATTTTCTAGAAATCAATAAGAGAAGTTAGAAGTTGAGAGAAGCTTGGCTTGAAAACAGTTCATGTACCAGAGATCATGGGGTTTTCAGTTAATCAAAGAAAATAATAAGACAAGCTAGCTGAAGTTAATATAATCCTAGGCAGCATTAATGGAATTATAGTGTGGGTATCATGGTACTTGATGAGCCCAATTCCTTCTGTACTGTCAAAATGAACTTGAAACATTGTTTAATTGTAGACATTACAGTTCAGGAAGAATAAAAAAAATCCCGAGAAGCAGATCATGAAATTTGTCTGTTTAAAATAAGTTTGGATTGCAGGACAGCCTATTTTTTTCTGCTTAATACATAGTGCAGGTTGGTTTTTGAAAATGTAAGATGCTTGCTCACCTAAACATTGGTGAATGGCAATTTTCTTTCTTTCTTTTTTTTTCATTTTTCTCTATTAAGAAATTTTCTACTCACTCTACGTACCATCCACACACAGATCCCACCTCTTCCCTCCTCCCACCCCTCAACCCTTTATCCCAAGCCACCCCACATCCCCACATCCCCCCAATCAAGGTCTCCCATGGGGAGTCAGTAGAGCCCAGCACACTGAGCCTAGGCCGGTCAAACCCCTTCCCACTGCACCAAGCCTATGCAAGGCGTCACACCACAGGCACCGGGCTCCCAAAAGCCTGCGCATGCACCAGGGACGGATCTGGATCCCCCTGCCTGGGTGCCCCCTAAACAGCAATTTTCATCTTTTTACTTCATAAATTTAAAGTGTGTGAATGCACAAATTTATGTTATAGTTGAGAAAATCTGATTTATGATTACAATGAGAAAGTATCACTTTTCTCATCGTTTCCAAAGTATCCTCTTAGCCCAGGATGATGTCTCAGTTTGTAATGTGCTTGTACAAGTGCAAGGACCTGAATACAATCCCCACTACCTATTGGAAAAGGCCAGGTACAATGGCACATGCCCACAAACCTAGTGCTAAGGAGGCAGAGACAGGCAGATTTCTGTGGTATGATCAGTGAACTTCAGGACACTGAGACCTTGTCTCACAATACAAAAGATGTCACATAAATAACAACACCTAATGTTATAGGCTAGCTTTAACACACACACACACACACACACACACACACACACACACACTCATAAATAAGTGTAATATTACTAAAATTAAAACATGTATTATTAGCTGAGTTCACAGAAGAAGCACAAAAACAAACGTTCTTCCTGTCCATCATCTCCCTATTGCACACACATCACATTTTTTAGCCATATCCATAGCTTGTTTTAGAATCTATCCAGATTTTTTATTCTGCATATACTTATTTCAGTTATCATGTGTTGCTGGATATTTGATCACACTGTGAACTCCAAAATGGCATTAATTAAATAAAGTCAACCTTAGGTCAAGAGGGAGAGACAGCAGTGAGTTGACAGAAAATAGGCATAGAAAGTAAGAGGGAGTCCTGAAAACCGACAGAGAAATGCACAGGAAGTAGTGAGGCAGGACAGTGAGTTGGTGGCATTTTTTGGTTTGGGATGGGAGAAGAGGAGCTCTTTTGCTGAGATGCTGGCAAAGGAGGAAGGTCACCAGGTTGCTCCTCAGCCTCTCTGAGCTAGCAGGTTTTCACCCCAGCATCTGACTCCTGAGTCTTTCTTGGCAAAAATCGTAAGATTAAGATTTAGTTTATAAACAACAATCATGATGATCTTGGGCATAGGCACATAGGAATGTATATCGGTTCAACATATTAACTGCAAACATTTTGGGTAAATTATTCAGAAGTAAGATTTATGGATTGAATAATGATTATATTTTAGTATTTTCACATTTTTAAATATCTGTGATTGTTTATATAGGAGCTTTACTAAATTTAACTAATATTAAGTGCTTCTAAGGATTTTCATTTTTTCCATATCATTGAAAACAAATTATCTTTCACTGTAATGAGGCACATTGCTTCATCCCAGTTAACTAACCATCTTAGTTAGCTAACTCAATACTACCCTCATTTTTTCTATGTTGATACTGATATATTTGATGACTTTATCTAGCTCTATTGACTATAAACACCACCTTTGTGCTAATAATCCACCAATGTAAATTTCCACTCTAAGTTTTGTGTGTTATGTGTAAACTTTGCGCTGTAATGCCTAACTTAGTTGTCTATATTTCTACTTGGTAGTCTAATGCTTTTTAAGCCTTGTAAATCCAAAATTATGCTTTAATGTTCTCTTCCCAAACCTGATTATACAGTATTCCTTCTCTTCTAAATAAACGACAATTTGATCTTGTCTGTCACTCAAACAAGGCATGTAATGTCATCCTTGACACATCTCTCTTCCTCATTCCACTTCCAATTCATGACAGTTTTCATGTGTATGTAGGAACTGTCACTTTTCTCATTCTGCAGGAATATTAATTTCCTCTGAATCTCTCACTGAGATGATTTAATGAATAAGATTCCCTACTATGTCTCAGTTCAGTCAATTCTCAACACAACAAAGTGGAGTCAAAAGGAAAGCCCTATTTCTCATATATACTTGCATATTAATCATGATGTTGAAAGAATAATCAATGAGATAATATAAATTGAAAAGAAAAATATCCATCTTAAATGTTGAAACACATATTGTGGATTATAAAAGAATTTCTTCCTGACTTCCCATCAAAAGGAAACAGCATTGACATTCACTTACAAATTCAGATATTTCAGATAATGTAGAAAAATTGCTTGTCCTTTTAGCATTCATGAGAATAAAGGGATCAATATAGGAAACTGGAGCGTCGGCTCAGTTTTTAAGAACATTTGCTACTCTTGCAAAGGACATAAGTTCAGTTTCCATCACCCACAGAATAGTCAACACTGTTTGCAATGGCAGTTCCTGGATAGCTGAGTCCATTTTTGCACTGTACTCCATTAGCATTTAGCATTCACTTGCATATAAATGTGTAGGAAAAAATACACAGTTAATCAAAACAAATAAAATAAAAATATCAATCAAGAATATCCTTAATTTCTCATCTGATTCCATATATTCCAGGGTACTAGATTGTAAGGTGGCCCTAAAACAAATTTCCAATTTTTAACACTCAACACTTGCTGATAATCCCTACATTTACCTTATTGGCTATAGTATCTTTGAAACAGATCTTGCACTGAATTGGTGTACATTTTAATCCAGTAACTGATATTTTAATGATTTTAATAATGAAGAAACTGGGGGGCTGGAGAGATGGCTCAGAGGTTAATAGCACTGACTGCTCTTCAGAGTCCTGATCAATCCACAGCCACATGATGCTCACAACCATCTGTAATGAATCTGGTGCCCTTCCGGCCTGCAGGGATGCAGGCAGAACACTGTATACACAATAAATAAATAAAATTTAAAAAAAAAAAAAATGAAGAAACTGAGATAGCAAGGGCATGACTGGCAGAGATTGGAATCAAATATTTACAGGCCAAAGAATGGCACAGTATGTTAACAGTTATCTAAAATTGCAAAGAGAGTAAAAGTCGTTATTTCTTGGTTTCTAAAGAAAGAATATAGGTCTATAAACATCTTGATTTGGAATTTTTAAGGTTCATAACTTTGAAGTTATAACTACATGCTGTTTTATATGTTCCATTTTAGAGCTACATGAATATTCTAGACTAAAACAATGACATATACCAGACTCCACCATTTCGTATTTAATAATGAAGAGAATTAAATGTATATAATAAAAATTCAAATGCTAGAGAAGTTTTCATTCTTATCCTTTATTAGCTATAAAATGTCTTTTAGGCATGAGTGGCCAAAACTTGATATTTTTTTTTTCAGTAACTGAACTTTACTTTATAAGGGAGACTGGAACAGGTGAAGAAACATGGTAGGTTAGTCACTTGGCACACAAGCAAGGAGACTTGAATTTGAATCACAGAGCCCAGATCAATATGGAAAAATAGAACCAATTATCCAAAGTTGTCTTCGGACCTCCACAGGTATACTATGGCAAGCACAGCCTCCTTCACACACACACACACACACACACACACACACACACACACACACAGGCACTTAAGCACACATACATCATCACTAGTGGCTATCCCTTCTCACCATCCACCGCTTCTCTGTTTGACATCTTTTCTTTAAAAGAATGGCTAATTTTGACTAAATTAAGAGCCATCTACTAAATATTCATAATATTTAAAAAATAGGAGAAAGAAGAAGGAAGGGAAGAAAGGCAGGCAGGCAAATCATAGATATGTAAAATATTATTTTCCTCTCTAATAACATGCTTGATATAACAGTAACATTATATAGTATTCATACTAACTTCTTTAGACACCGAAAGCTTAGGCTAACTTCTGACACATCAGAATTATTAAATCCAGTTGGAAACATAGTTTCCACTTGGGTTCAGACATGAGAAAGTGACAGGCAGCGTTTCATGTACAAGGAGACATTCTGTATCCTAGAGTACCTGAGAAAATTAAATGTAAGCTTCAACCATATCATTTACACATTCTTCCACTTTTTTCTGGTTTAAAAAGTTACCACAATTTATAGGAGCTAAGTAATCAACTGGGTATTGAGTTTAAAAAACAACAACATTATTTTGGAGATTATAATATAATTACATTTCTCACTACAAACAAACCCATATACTCTTCCTTCTTCTCTTTCTAATTCGTGGCCTCATTTTTCATTATTAAACACACACACACACACACACACACATATGTACATATACATATATATGTTCTGCTCAATCTTTATAATGTTATTTGTATGTATATGTTTTCAGAGTATCTTTTTGTGGATAACTAACCAATTAGTGCACTAAGTCCTGGGGAATATTATTTCTCTCTTTTAGCCTTCCTTAGTTGCCTGTATTTCTTTGTGTAGGGCTGAAGTCTCATATATTTTGTCCCTGTTCACTTTGTCACATCTGTAGACTTCATCCTTATTCAACTCATCTTTGGGCAGTAATGTTTATGAGAACATATGGGTGTAGCTCCTGACATTACTAGAAGACCCAATAACATAGCAAATCCCTAAATATCTATCTGGCTCTTAGAAACTTTCTACCTCTAATGGATACTGATTTTAACAATGGATATTTTTGTTTTCAACTTTTATAAGAAAACATGTGAGTGTATAGTAAACAATTCTGGATAAAAATAAGATTAAATTGAATAATTTTAAATACAAACACATACAATTTTTCTTGGTTTTTTTTTATGTCCACAGGACAAAGATTGGACAGTTACGGGTTAAATGGACATTTTCCCTTTTTAATAGAAAAGACCAGGTTTGTACCTTTTGAGAACATTACCATCAGGAGGCAAGAGGATCTGAAGGAGAGGACAATTGATAATTGGACATTGGGAGCACATCCTCAACTGTGTCATATTTCCCTCCATGAAATAGCATCATAGTCACTAGGGGACAGAGTTGGCTGTAAGAATGAACTATTCGAAGGAAGACTTTGTAGTAGTCAACACTAAGACCTCAAAGCAAATTCAGATATTAGCAAAGATAAGGTATTAGACTTTATGATGATGTGGGTTTCTGGGTATAAAAAGGAGGTGAACACTGATCTGTAACGCACTAAAGGAAAAGCCAAGGAAGGGCAGGTTGCAAGAATCTACAAAGGAAAAGTAGAGGAAAGTATATGTGTGGAAGTATTGTGGTTCTCCACATACAGTTTCAGGTGGGAAACATTTTGACTGTTGCGTTGGCATAAGGAATTGGTGTTAGGTTTAGAGTGACCCTGATAGCCATGGGTGTTTTGCAGGGACTAATGTAAGGTGTGAAAGTTGATAAAATCCAAGAGTGCTCAGATAGTTTGGTATGGGAAAGCTTTGACATTTTAGAACGTGAAGTGGGACATGTACAAGTTCCCTAAGTCTCTTTGCTCCAACTACAACATGGAGAAGAGGAAAGGTAACCCCCAGTCTGCCTCTATTACTACAATCAGTCTGTGAGGTGTGCTGAGGGTGTTTCACAGGGAACAGTATGACATATGGGTTCCACTTTCAATCAGTTGATCAGCAAATACTCTGTGCTTCACATTCTACCCTAGGAAGGCCTGAAACTCACTATATAGCTCATGTTGCACTAAAATCTAATCTAATCCTCCTACCATAGCTGTATTACAAGTATGAACCACCACATCTACATTAAAATTGTTGTATTAAGCCGGGAGGTGGTGGCGCAAGCCTTTGATCCCAGCACTCGGGAGGCAGAGGTAGGCGGATCTCCGTGAGTTCGAGGCCAGCCTGGTCTCCAAAGCAAGTTCCAGGAAAGGCGCAAAGCTACACAGAGAAACCCTGTCTCGAAAAACCAAAAAAAAAAAAAAAAAAAAAAAAATTGTTGTATTAAGAAGCTGAAAATAAAAGGGCAACTTTAATCCCATTAAAGTGCTGGGATTAGCCATACCACTCTTGGACATATACCCAAGGAATGCTCAATCACACCACAAAGATACATGCTCAACTATGTTCATAGCAGCACTGTTTGTAATAGCCAGAACCTGGAAACAACCTAGATGCCAGTCAACTGAAAAATGGATTAAGAAAATGTATTACATATACACAATGGAGTACTACTCAGCAGGTAAAAACAATGACATCATGAAATTTGCAGGCAAATGGATGGAACCAGAAAATATCATCCTGAGTGAGGTAACCCAGACCCAGAAGGACAAACATGTTATGTACTCACTTATAAGTGGATACTAGATGTAAAGCAAAGTACAATCAGATGCAACCCACAGAACCAGGGAGGCTAGATAGCAGGGGGGACCCTAGGATGACTGTGGCTTATAATAAATTTTGGTTTTATTCAATTACTGGGCAAACCTCAATGAAACATTTCACTATTAGGATAAGAATTTGTACTGCATCAAGCTGATAATAGAAATAAATAAATAAAAATGAAAAAAAAAACAAAAAACAAAAAGCTGAAAATATCAAATTGACATTTTAAAAACTATACAGGTTTCTCAGACATTGCAATACACAGAAATGATCTTTTCCTCAGTTTTTGTTAGGAACCAGTCTTCCTGGGTTGATTTACACAAAGAAAATGATTGACATGACGTCTCTATGACAAAAACTGAACCCACTGACCAACACTGGCCAGTTTTTTGCCATCTGTGATAGAGAGTATGCTATGCCTGCTTCTTCCTTCTCGCATGAAACAAGGCTCCACTTATCACTTTATACCTCATACAAGAGATGGGAGAGGAGAGGTTACTACATTGTTTGTGGACACCATATTTGTTCATTAACAATATATTATGAGAATGTAATTGCTGAATAGCCTCTATCTTTAAACCACTAACATTTTACTTGGTGAATATAGACAAAAGTGTTAAGTTAAATTGGAGCAAACGATTGCTCAAGTAATCTAAATTGTGACAACAAAAGCCTCCTCGGAGATTAGCTTCAAAAAAGTATAATTCCTGTTGATTAATCCTACCATTAAAATGTGCTTTATATTACATTGTGGTCTGTGTATGGCACTTCATAACACAAATATAAATTTAAAGTAACAAAATAATACTGAATGATGCCAAGATGGGTGGCCATTGCACAAATGTTGATTATACCAGTGACAACATCCTCTAGAGTTTGCAATAACTTACAAAGGTCAAGAGCTAACTTGTAGATATAAAATTATCATAATTTAATCTCAGTATTTCTCTGAGTTAGAACTACTGATATTCTGTGTTGACTAATAAAAATAAAAGACCTATCCCAGACAAAAGAGTTTAAGGATGAAGCTTTACTCAGGTAAAACTTAGTTGGCTGGAGCCCATAAGCAGACTGATTTTTGCAGCCAGAGTGACTTACAGCACAGTGTAGAGGGGACAGTGTCAAGACGAAAAAATAGGAAAAGTTTAATTTAGACCCTTCTTAATATACCTGTTATTGCAAAGAAAGGCATCATCAATAAATAATGTTTTAAATAATATATGTACTTTTCCTTTCTTCATATTATTTTTCAATAAATGTAAGAAAAATTTCAAAATACCCCTTTCTTATAGAAATCTCCAGTTTCACTGTTATAATGTAATACTCAAGTAATTGTAGGGCAAAAATAATCTCAATTATCAATGGGAAAAGAGAACACAAAGATATATATTAGGCATCAAGACAAAATAAATTTTAATCAAAAGTTATATTTTATTTCTTATAAAGTATGAAAAATATTAATAAAATAACTTACTATTGCAAAGTTTAGTTAATACAATTTCTTATTTTCTTAGTTATTATGGCAAGACTTTAATCTCAAATTTTAAAGAGAGAATGTATCTGAAGAAAATGTTACTCATTTGAAAGCCACTTTGCCATGAACCTGAGAATACCCTTCAGTTCCTAAAAATATTGTTGCTTTTAATAGAAGAAGACATTTTGTATGTGATTCTGTTTTCTTAGCAGAAGGGTGTGGGCACATACCCTGATATTAAATTTGCCAGCAAATATACATGTGGACAAGATGAGTGTGTTTTACACATACACATAGGCTTGATACAGCAAATATGGTTAAGATACTCTCTAAGATCATCACAGGAACAAAGAACTGTATGTGAAACTGAGACCAAATCTGATGGGAAGGGAATCTGCACAAAGAGGGGAGTAAGATGCCATGCATTGATCAGTGTGAAGCATTTACTCCTTTAGATTCAACACGGTCCTCACTGATAAATACATCAATATGCTTAGCACAGGAACCAAATCTCTGGCTTAAAATGCATATGGAGTTTAACTCAGTAATATATGCACATCGTGTATGGCTGTATATGCATGCACATTTACACACACACACACACACACACACACACACACACACACACACACACACATATAATGAATGCTATGAAAATTTAGACAAACTTAACACACCCCTGTACTACCTTTTCTTTGTCCAGTGCTATCTAATGCTTAAAAAGGAATCACATATATATTTTAAAAGATTTGTCTTGTACATAGCTCGCATTTCTAGCCATTAAACTTTAAATCATGTTGAAAAACTATGCCTGAGTATAGTATCGTAGAAATCATATTAAAATTTGCATTCAATTATTCAAAATGAATTTAATAGCTAGTTGTAGTCGCTATAAAATTTTAGTTTCATGCATTTAAACATTTCTCTATGCCGGGAAATGAAGTCAAAGAATTAAGGAAGCACTTGAAGAGATGGTGTCAAGTATTTTAACATTTTTGAGTAAAAACTGTTTTTGTTGAGGAATTATAAGATTTCAGATGTTTTATTATTTTAGGCTCAACTTTAATCCAAACAACCCACTTAATGTCAACTGCGCTGCATTTTGAACAGCTTATCTGTCAGGTGGGTTAAGTGTTGCAGGTAAATTGCTCATCATAATTTCTTTGGGCTGGATTCATAGTGACAAATTAAACCAGAGCGATGTACAAAAGGTTAAAGCATGTCTAGCCTTTCCCAGGGTTAACACTGCATTATACCTGAAGACATACATTTCTTTTCCCCCTCTCTTTTAAATTTATTTATTCTAATTAATATGAAGTATTTAATGATTCTTTAGAACAAAATACAATTTCCTGTTTAATAAAAATGGCATTATTATGCCGAGCGGTGGCGGCGCACGCCTTTAATCCTGGCACTCGGGAGGCAGAGCCAGGCAGATCTCTGTGAGTTTGAGGCCAGCCTGGGCTACCAAGTGAGTCCCAGGAAAGGGCACAAAGCTACACAGAGAAACCCTGTCTCGAAAAACCAAAAAAAAAAAAAAAATGACATTATTAAACATAGCACAATTAAAATATCGTTATTTCCAGTGTGGCTGACTTCGGCTGGTAATGTGTTCCTCGAATTGTCTTATCAACTGCTAATTCTCTTTTTTTAAAGAAACTATGCATGTGCCAAAAAAATTAGCAGGCTCTACATTTGCAATATTACAAACTGCACCAACTTCTTCAGCAGTTATGAAGCAGCTGTCTCAGGGGCCTTATTCTGCCCTTGAATAAAGTTGCTGAAGAGCTGTGTATCTCTAGCTATAGGGAGAGATACTGAAATTAAAGCTAGTAAAGAGGATTAAGGACGAGAATTTAATTAAAGGTAAGAACATATTGCATTTTACTATTAAAATTTCTTCTTTCAAGTGCTATATTCCAGAACTCACTATTAACTTTTATTATTTTGAAATAAATTATAATTATTTAATATTTATTTTACATTAATATTCTTGTACTCACAAAATATGCCTCACAGACATTCACTTAAATTGTAGGATTATGTTTCTAGCGAGAACACAGGAACTAGTGTACAAAAAAGCAATTGAAGTCCAGAGAGGGAAGTACTCATGAAAGAATTGTAATTTTTGAGGGCTTTCTTAGTAGCATGCTTGCAATGTCATATTTCCCCTATGGATACTCAGTAAATCCACCGAGGAAGATTTGATCCAGTAGTTTTCATGAAGAATAAATGATAAAAAGCCAAAGTTTGCTGGGGTGTGTGTGGTAATTGTAGTTAGTGTGTCAGTGGTTTATGGCTAGATGGTTATTTCTTCTGTTATTTTGCTAAAGATTATATTTTGGTGATGATGCCACAGGTAATTCCATTAAAATATTTTTGGGTTGGTTGTCTAGAGACATCAATTTATAAGACAATAACTAAGATATACACTTGAGAAGGTGTGGACTGTTGTATTCATTTATAATTTAATTTCATCTAAAAATTACATTGTAAAGCTTCTATATGCTATTCATTGTGTATTGAAATTGAAAAGCTTCTTTAAGCATGGTAAGAAGAAAAATAGAATCTTTGTGTGGGGAAAAAAGATACTTATTTAACTGGTTTTCCCTTCTTTAGTTCTTCATTAAGATATTAAGCAATCTGCTCCCTGGATTTTTATATAACCTTCTGCGGTAGCCACTTATGTACTTAGATTACAGGTGTTTATTACCATGCCCTTTATCAGACTTAATACATTTCAACAACATGCTATAACTGTCATCCCATCTTAATGTGGTACTCAGCAATTATTCACAGATGGTTTGTATTACAATTTGCATATAAAATGTTGCATAGTCAAGCTACAAAATGTTTCTTGTTTCATCTCTTCAGGGCTACTGATGATGTGGATTAGACTCGAGCTTATCATCGTTCATCTTCAGTCATTTCCTCTATAGAAAGAGGCAACCAGGACTGTTCAAGGCAGTTTGCCAGAAGTGTCTCTTCCTTGAATTTAATTTAACTGCACTGAATTCCAGTCTAGACATTTGGAGGGACCCATTGACTCTCATTATTTGTAGGTAAGAATTCTAATTACTATCCATAATAAGTGTTGGTAGTATACATGATTTGGGACAAAGTTCTCCATATTCATTATACCATTTCTCTAATAAATGTAGAAAGCAGGTACAAGCAGGTTCATTGCTACTTAATAGAAGGAGAGAACCAGGGGGCGATGAAGTAAAGGAATTGTTTATTCGTTCAACTAATTAATTGGTAGTGCCCCCTTGCCCCTTTCCACCTGCGGTAGGGAGGAGAGCTGGCCCTAGGGGAATTATGAGACAGGTAGCCCCGCCCCCTTTTCTTCCATGTAGTGGTGTGGGGAGGAAAAAATGCCCTCCCCTGACCCTTCCCAACTTAGTCAGGTGGGAGAGCTGGACTGGAGAGGAGAGAGTGGCTTCTGACACTCACAAGCAGCAGCACTCGGGACAGTGGGCACTGCACCTCCTGGGGGCAATCCAGTAGAACTGTCCCTGGTGGTGTAGGTGTGGGTGAACTGGCCTGAGGGGTTGAAAGCAGGGGAAACAACCCCACTCCTAGCTCCTTCCTGCAGAGGGTGAGCTAGCCAAGGGCAATGCTGGAGAGCTCCCCCTAGTGGTGACAACGAGGAAAAGCTGACCAGCTGACCAATCCAGCTATCAATCCAGGCTCAGAACCAGGGCTATGAATTAGCATTCCCTAACACCCAATCCATCTATGAACTGCTGGAGCATGTGAAAAGGCCAGTCCTGCATATCCAAAGATGCAGGATCTCCATGACACAGGGCAACAACAGGATATCCAAGAGGAGTCAATGAGGCCCAGTACAGACAGAGAGTATACCAGAAGCCAGAGGCCTCAAACCAGAACAATGACTCATTGCAATGAACACTTGCAAATAAAGATGTGTAGACTAAAGAGTATACTATGTCAGGTTTTTTTTTTAATTTTAAATTTATTTTATTTTTTTTTTTGGTCGGGAAAGGTTGCAAGGTAGATATGAAGGGATTGGGAGATGAATGGGATTGGGATGCATGATGTGAAATCCACAAAGAATCAATAAAAAGTTAAAAATAATAAACAAATAAACTGATGATGTTGATACTGAAATCTATATTCTAAATTGTTATATATTTAAGTGTGTCTTGCCTTCCATCAAACACATAATGTTTTGAGGAGCTATACATGTTCAGTACATACATATGTCAAACAGAACAAAATAGGATCATCTTCATGTAGTAGTACCATAAATATTTATATATATGAAATCCATATATATGTGATATACTTATTTATAATATCTATTTTTTCTGACCCCATTTTTCACTCCTTCATTAAAGCTGAACTAATAAGAACAGGTCTAAAAGTTTCATTCTTGCTATGTGTTCACATTCACAGACCAGGTGTTTACTGATTTGCATGGAAACCAATGAACTTAAACAGTCATCATTTCTACAAGCCAATCCAAAACTTGGATACAACTGAATTTATTTCTGAATGAGTTGCATTCCCTCCTGTATTACATTTAAATGCAAAATACCACTAAATTCAGGGTGACAAATGCATATGTATATAAATTATGCAATTGATTTGTACATTTATTCCTCACTACTCATTTCTTCTTCAATGCTCCCATCTGCTATGTTAAGCTTGAAGAGGGGTGAGAATCGGAAGGGAAGGAATACTAAATAGATGTATACTCATTCAGGCATTTCCCATGACTCAGTATTGCTCTTTGATATATTTCCCAACTTATAAATACAAAACTTTCACATATTTTCATTTCCTTTAACATCTCTTCATCAAAAAGCACATGTCCCTTGGCTGTGGAGGCAAGAGAAAAAGCCAGTCAGCAGAGAAGCCAGGAGGCAACAGAGAATCCAGTAAATAGAGGAGAAGCAAGTAGGCAGAGAAGAAGCCAGTAGGAAGAGAAGCTAGCAGGCAGAAGAGAAGCCAGTTTGAAGGCAATACAGACCCCATCTTAGGGAAGAGCCTCCATCTTAGACCACCTGCTGTACTCATTCCAGGAAGGACCTCAGGAATGTGCCTATGACAACTCAAACAGATACAGAGCAGTATGCTCTTGCAGACACCCTGTCTGCAGTTGATGGCTCTTGAGGATATCTAGATTATCCTGCTGAGCAGTCTAAATAATCCTGTTCAGCGGGTTGTGGTTCCCCACCAAAAGTACAACCCAATAGTTTCAAATGTGGTTTTGAGCCAAAAGTCTAGAACAATAGTTTTAAAAAATCTCCTTGCTCCTTATCCCTTCTATCAATCCCTAATTGTCAAAGCATGTAATTCCTGGCTTCTGGTTTTTCCCTATAAAAACTTTTTACACCTGGCCTCGCGGCAGCTGCTGCATTTCCTCCATCTGCCTTATGGTGGCCAAGGTTGAACCTGACAATAAAAGGACCCTTATGTGCTTGCATCAGAAACCAGCTCCTTGGTGGTCTCTGGGGGTTTAGAGAAAAGGGTACAACACCAGCAGGCAGAGACTTGTTTGTCCCTATAGTAGACTAAATTTCATGTGGTAGGTGTCTTCTCATTGAAGAACACTGTCTTTATATTCTTCCCCTGGACTAGGTATTTAAATTGAATTTGATCTCTTTATTCTGATTGAATTTCTACTGGGCCACATCTTGCCTCTTCTGCCTCTCTTACTAATAAGATGTATTGGTACCATGGCTCCTTTTGTGCCACAAAGACACCCTAGAAACCAAAGATAATTTCAAGGATTCCTCCTAAACAGAAAAAAATCTAGTTGCAAAAGAATTTTATTTGTGGAGTCTTATGAAATGCAGTACATACAAAATTAAAATAACTCACTTTTTAGCTTGTATTAAATATTAAGAACAATTTTATGTATTTTAATATTTTTATGTACATGAAATTTATATCGTTGACACTACAGTAACAGATATGTAAAACAGGATAATCACATTAGTAGGAAGGAGTTTTCACTTCTTGGCTAGTCTCTTCCTCCATTCTTCTTCAGGTAGAAACTTACACCCCATTGATATTAAACTCAGGCAGCCCTTATTTCCCACCTTCCTCAGTGACTGGCTTCAGTTGCTCTTCTTTTCCAATGTAAAATGTAATCAAGAGGAAGTCAAAACTGATACATCTACAACTGTATGCAAGGCAAATCCTGCACTTTAGGCTCTGAGGGCATTGAGGAAAAATGGGCAGAAAGATTGTGAGAGCCAGAGAACCAGGGAATTTGCTGTGATATTGTGTCTCCTAGAAATGCCAGAGCTACACCATGAAACCTCACCAGTGTGACTTCCTAATGCTGATCTGAACAAGGCATGCTGACATAGACAGGGACAGCTCAGTAGAGTTCAACACTAAACACATCCTGTGGGAATGACACAATGTGGACAGCAGCAGAAAAGATTCACTTCCCTTGGGAAGAGCACATTGAATACCAATAGCTATCCAATATCAAAGAGTCAGCGCTGAAAAATGTGCATATATATAATATTTTATATCCATTAAATATATAGTTATATATGTATATATATATATATGATTATACAGGCTGAGCAGGTTGTGTTTATATATTTAGGAAGGGGTGTGTTTTAGTGTATGTGTGTATGGGTGTGTATGTAAAACAACAAAGAAAAAGGCCATGAATTTGAAAGAGAACAAGCCAGGTTCATGGGAAGGTTTGGTGAGAGGAATGGGAATCAGAACATAATGTAACTGTAGTATGATTACAATTTTTTTTTTAAATAATAAAGATGGATTTCTCTGGATGAAATGTTAAATCTTTTTTTTTTTTTGAAGCTACCAAACTGAGGTTTTAAAGAAATGTAAAAAAGTGTAAAGCAAATTAGTTTTTTCAATTTCTTAGCATACATCAACTTTTATTGTGTTCTGAATAAGAGAGCTTTCATTTAGAAAAGAAACATTAAGAGAATAGGTATTTCAGATTTAATTATCATTATTTCTAAAATGTTAATTATAGGGTCATTGTGATTTTTCCATACATGTGTATTTCATATTTTTCAATTGTATCATTTATTCTACATGTACAGTTTTTCACTTTCTTTTGTCTAATTTAAAGCATGAAAAATAAGTATTTACCCCTCTCTGAAACAAACAATGGAAAAGACCACCAACATTATTTTTTGAAAAGAATAATGTAAGACATTTTTAGAATGGTTTAGTAGAGTCATCTTTTATTTTATTTGTTAATTAATTTATTACTTTTTATTTTAGTTACTAAAGTTCATGGCTGAGAGTCTTTTACCAGAGGAGTTAATACGTGATTCTCTGTCTCTTTCTAGTCACTACTGCTTAAAGCTAACCGTGAAAGGGACAGAACTTAGATATAAAACTGAAATCTTTTCTTATTGAAAGTAAATAGTTCTTGTGTCAATTTACCACGAGTTTTTAGTAGTCAGATTTTTTTTTTTCCAGACAGGGTTTCTCTGTGCAGTTTTTGAACCTGTTCTGGATCTCACTCTGTAGCCCAGGCTGGCCTTGAACTCACAGAGATCCGCCTGGCTCTGCCTCCCTAGTGCTGGGATTAAAGGCGTGCGCCACTTGCTGCCCAGTAGTTATAAATTTTAAATGAATCTGTTGTACCTTTATGTTCACTTGAAAATGAAATGGGCGGGGATGGGGAGGCTGGAGAGATGGCTCCGTGTTTGAGAGAACTGGCTGCTCTTCCAGAGGAACCAGGTTCAATTTCCCATATCCACATAGCAGCTCACAGCTGTCTGTAATTCCAGTCCCAGGGGATCCAACACCCTCATACAGTCATACACGCAGGCAAGACACCAATGCAGATGAAATACAAATAAATTCAAAAACAGAAAAAAATTAAACAGGGAAATAAATATGTTTGCATAGCAATTTGCTACATGAAGTCCCTGTTGGAATTGGAATAATGTGCCTAGAAAACTGGGATAAGAACATTAATGTGCTTTTCATAGGGACCCCTTTCCTGCAACTCTATCAATTTAATATCCATTTCACCCCATTAGTTTTTCTGGAATGAGAAACAAAGTTATTGTTCAGATCATTATTTTTTAGAACAGTTTAAGGTTGTCTGAGTTCATTTAAAGTTCATTTGTCCTTACCTTATTAATGGGTATATTTGCTCTCCAAATTTAATAGTAGATTCAATTTTTTTAGATAAATGACATTAATTTGACTGATTCATTGTTTTCTTTATGACACCATATATTTTCCACATTTCATCAAAAAATGTACTCATTATTTCAACAAGTAATAGTATCCTTGATAATCTAATCTGAATGGTTGAGTTCAAGAGAGTTAATGGAGACATCCACTAAAATTCTTTTCCAACTTATGGCTTAACTCATCTTGTATAATACATAAATAATGGCTGAAACTACCTTTTCATTAATCAGAATTTATGCTCCAAATTCCTTCAGTCATTGGAGATTTGTAGAAGTTGGGATATGCAAAATGTCTTAAAAATTATCAGACAGATTAACAATGTATGTAAATTAATGAGAGATTACTATAATGAAGTCATAAAATTTAAAGTTAGAAAGAAGGGTACCAGAGAACCTCAAAATATTTCAATCTTTCAAAAGTTGTTTTAAGGCAGACAAAAATTATTCTGAAAAATTATTGTGGTAAAGAAAAATTTCCTAGGTGCTATGACTTGTACAAAACAATTTTGGTAAATAAATCATATTTAATTGGAAGGGATTAGAGGAAGGAAGAGTATGGCAAAGAGTATGAGGGGAAGTGATGTAATTATATTTTTTAAATATAATTTTAGGGAAAATGTATTTACTTCAAAATAGCTATAGTTATTTAATCACTAACATGTAGGTCAAGAATTACCTTTCTTTTCTCCAAATTTTTAAATTAAATACTGATACATAAATGAATTTCTGTTCATACTCTGAAGCAGTACTAGTGCTTCCTAGTTGCTACTGTTTATCCCATTCTATCATTATAACAGGACACAAGTCTTGTTCATTCTCTACTCCATCAAGGAAGTCAGCATATCTAAGCAAAGTAGATGTCATGGATAATTTCTTGAACATATTCTGATTAAAGCCACTGAGATAATTCTAAACCCTATTATGGTATGATTCAGAAACCCTAGCTTAACCTTAACACATAACACAATTCCAAATAAAATAACTATTATTTGTTCATAGTTAGGCGTATGCTTACATTGGTCCAACAAGACATCAGATTCTTATAGTTCGTGATTCTAAAAGAGAGTTCTTCCCTTTTCCCTGTCAGTGAACAAAGGAGTTTTGTCTCAATTTCTGCCGGCTGTCATATTGTGGTATGAGGGAAATCTGTCTGAGGATAAACACTGAATATGACAGGTGTTGCTCAGAAAAACAAAATATTTAGA
This sequence comes from Peromyscus leucopus, assembly GCF_004664715.2. Classification (NCBI taxonomy): domain Eukaryota; kingdom Metazoa; phylum Chordata; class Mammalia; order Rodentia; family Cricetidae; genus Peromyscus; species Peromyscus leucopus. The sequence goes on from NC_051076.1 coordinate 42,568,847, forward strand.
AAAACAAACAAATCCCACATTGCTTCCATGTTGCTTGAATCATACACCTTGAAACTATGTTGCATTTTTTTACACACATAGACAATGAGCAAAACCTGGGTGTGGTGATATGTTGTATACCCTAATAAAGCTTGCCTGAGGATCAGAGGACAGAGCCAGCCACTAGACTAGACCTAGAGGCCAGACACCCTTAACCCTATCACTTGGGAGGCAGAGATCCTTCTGTATATCTGTGAGTTCAAGGCCACACTGGAAAGGGAGCCAGGCAGTGGTGACACACATCTTTAATCCCAGTACTAGGAAGCACACAAACCTTTAATCCCAGGAAGTGACAGCAGGGCAGAGAAAGGTATATAAGGCGTGAGGAGACAGGAACTAAGGCAATTTAGCTGAGACCCTTCCAGGTGAATACTAAGAGGATTTCGGTCAGATGATTCACAGAGTTGGTGAGGTAATAGGTGGTGGCCGTGGGTTGCTCTGCTTCTCTTATCTTTCAGCTTTTACCTCAATATCTGGTACCAGTTTATTATTATTATTATTATTATTATTATTAATTATTATTAAACAAACATCTAAGATTCGAGCAACACCTGGGAGCTTAATAGGCAGTAGATAGCCACAGTACAGACTTATTGAGTCACTGGGTGAATCATTGGGTGGATTGATGCATGTGAATGCCAGTAAGGTGAAGGAGGTCTTCTCGAACCTCTCAAAACACATCAGAGTTTGAGAATCATTAACATGATCTACTTTGAGTTAAAACTCATTACAATCAAATTGACTTAAACTGGTAAAAGATAAATATTTCTTTCAGAGAAAATGAATTAGTTATACTCAAACATGTGGTTGTTGCTGTTATCAGAATGGTATATTTTTAAATATATTTTCTCTTAGTTTTTCTTGTATTATTAGAGATTAAAATCATGTCTTTGTGCTTAGTAGTCAGGTCCTCAACCTATGATCTGCATACCTAGCCTAATTTTTACTCTTTTAATTCAATTGTTTGAAATAACAATTAGAAGTTGTCTTATTCACCCTTGTCCTCTATCTTTCAATGAACAAAAATAAATACATTACCTATGAACAAATACATATGTTATCATGTGTATTAATATATGCTGAAATTTTAGCAGGAAGGGTTCTTTATTCTAATAAATACTATGCACATTCTAAACTTAGCAGTTAATAGAATATGTTTTACTCTGTAATTGAGCACTTGCCTAGCAAGCACAACATTTGGGCTTTGATTATCAACACAGAAAAGAAATTAACAAAGAAAGACAATACAACTAGTAGTATCTATAACTATATTTTATTTATTCTTTGAGAATTGCATAAAAATATGCAAGGTGTTTTCCTTTTCTCAAACTCCTCCTAGATCTTCCTTAATAAATGTGTTCGATCCAACTTGACATCCTCATTTTTCTTTAAATCATTAAGGCCAGTTGATATGGCCAGTATGCACATGGTTGTAGGACATTCCCTGGATCATCAACAACCTACATGGGACTGACCTTGAAGAAAATTGCAGCACTCTTCACAGCAGCTATCAATTCCCAGTGGTGCCTTATCTAGGGAGGGGACTTCATGAGCACATCCCCATTCGTGTTGAATATATGACCAGCTTGATCTTTACAAAGGTCTTGTGAAACTTCTACCACATCTACTATGCATTCATATGTGTAACAGGTATGTTGTATGTGGAAAACACTGTTTCACAGAGTTCTCCAAAACTTCTGTCTCTTACAAACTGATTCCTCATACAAAATGATCCCTGAGCCTTCAGGAGAACAGGTGTGGTATAAATGATCAATTCAGGGCTCAGCAACCCACATCTCTTACTCTCTGTATTTTAACCAGTAGTGTATCTGTGTATCAGTCACCTCCTCCACCAAAAAGCTTCCCCAAGAAGAACATATGCATTAATCACTAAATATAAACATGAGCTTTTAGAAAACATTTGGCACCATGTCCATTTAGCAATATAAAAAATGTGGTCAGTAACCTATCCAGCCAGTTCTTTTCCAGTTGACATTTGCAGGCATGGGTTCTATCTTATGTGGTAGGCCTCAATTCCAGTTAGAAAATGGTTGGTTACCCCAAAAATAATCATGGCACTATTGTACCAGTGGGTATTTATTGCCAAGAAGGTAACAATTTTAGCTCAAGGGTTCATAGCTGGGTAAAAGTGTACATGGCATTTTCACCAAGAAGCCTGAATTACAGTTCCTTGTATTATGAAAGCAACCCAGTAAGAAAGAAGTTTCAAATTCATCATCAACCTGACTCTTACATGTCCTGTAGACAATATGCGTGACATCTTCAAACTATTTAACAATTATGTTCTGGTGGGCCGTCAAAAATAATGATAATACCGTCTAATGTTTTAAGGGTCTCTGTGACCCTTGACAAGCTTTCCAAAAGAAAATAACCTATTCCTGACATTTGGCTTTTGATTTAATGACATATGGCTTCTGAGGAGAGAAGTGTCCCCTGTGTAGGGTAATGTCACTTAAATTCTTTTTTATTTGTGTTTGAGGCTTTTTATATAGTAAGTTTCCATACTGCTTTTTAAATTTTCTTTAGGGTTAATACCTTTTATTCTTAAGAATAAATTCATGATATACTCTAAAGTAAGTATTTGTCATATGTCTATGTGCATGTGTGTGACAATAAAAGTTAATCTCTGTGAATTTTCCTTCTAAGACATATCTTAAATGAATTAAAGTAAAACATTTTTAAAATTGAAATAAAATTTCATAGTTGATTTTATTACACTATGAAAGTATAAGGCCTTTTCAAAATTATATAAATAAATGCTATTAATGTGTTCTTACATTCATCAACTGTAAGACTTTTAGACACATGAGCATTCAAATGTTAATGGACTATAACAGCTTCTTCTTATTCTAAATTAAAATTAGCTACATCATCTTTATACTTAATAGCGACTATCAATTTAGAAATTCAATTCTACTTTAAGAAAATCCTTTCAGGCTCCATATTAAAATCTTTTAGGGGCTTCCACAGAGGAGAGTGCCATTAAAACTATCCATTCATACAGTAGAGGAAAATGGCTTAGGTTCATATACCAGCGCTGGAACTTACTAGAAAATTTACATTACACTTTATACTCCACCACTCACGTTTAATGATTCTATACTATAAGCCAAATAAGTTTTTAAACTTATCATAACACTGTGTTTAAAAATGATGAGGTGACTTTTCTGCCATTAAAGTCTTCAAAGGTGTATTTATATTAAATTATTATAAAACTTTTTAATTTTTAAATTATTTTATTAATTATTTGAGAATTTCATATATAATATTTGATCATATTCATCTTTCTACCCGCATCTCCTCCCAGATCCACCCTTCATTCTATACCCACCAAATTAAAAAGAAAAAAAAGCCTCAAATCCCATCACTGCTGCCGAGATTGTTTTAGGTATGGTGCCATCCATTGAGTCTGCAAGACATATCTGTGGCCATACCCTTAAAAAAATTTTTCTCTTTGGCAGCTATCAGTTATTGATAGCTCCTCAGCAAAAGTGGACTTAATGCCCACCTCCCCTCTTCATTCTAGGAGTCTGTCAAGCTTGAGTATGTATATGTTTTGTACTTGCTATCACACCACTGTGAGTTTATGTATGCAGTTCCCATATTGTGTCCAAGAAACACTTTTTCCTCACAGTTATCCACTGCCTCTGGCTCTTCCTGCCCTCTTTACTTTTGTGAACCATAAGCCTATGGAAGAGAAGAAGTATAATACAGTTGTTCCATTTAGAGATGAACATTCCACAGTCACTTATTTCCTGCAGCTTGACCAGTTGTGAGTGCCTGTGCTGACTGCCATCTACTACAAGAATCTCTGATGATGCTTGAGAAATTCACTAATCTAGGGAAAAATGAGGTCCTTAGGACTTGGTTTATAGTATGTGCAATCACCAGAAGGTTATAAGTAGAATCTTCCCTCGGGCCTATGATCTGCGTGATCACAGGTTCATATGCGTGATTATGTATGCAGTTCTTATATTGTGTCCATGAAACAATGTTTCCTCACAGTTATCCACTGCCTCTGGCTCTTCCTGCCCTCTCCCTGCCCACACACATACACAATGAAAAACCTCTTCTAGGTATAAGTTCATCTTAATAAGTCTCGTCAGAAAGTGAATGACCACTCACATAACATTTATGTCACTATGGAATCAGTGAGCATATCTTGACAGAAAGACCACTATTGTAGAACACAGGTTCACATGTAGATAAATTTGATGATTCCTTTTTTCCTCCAGTAGCATGTATAGCATCCTCTGTGACCATGAAGGCTAGCTGGTAGGGACGAAGCTTTTAAGGTTCATGTTCTATGACCCAAGTATGTGATGACTTCAACAACAAGGTTCTGTTTTCAATTTCTAGAGGTTAATGATCAGGAACATTGGCAACAGCCTACAGTAATCAAGAGTTGATCTGTGGGAGCTCTCTGTCCAATAACTCCAATAGAGATAAGCCTTTTCAGAAAAATGGGATCTGACAAAGATCATGTTTATCCTCTCATTTGTCCCTGTTAATTTAAAATGATTAGACATTCATGTCTCATTTGAAACACCCACAGAGGTCAGGAAATTAGTAAAGAGCCATGAAGAGGAATGGGTGTCAAGACAGAGTGCACTGAAACAAAGTGGGGAAGGAATAATGGCTAAATAGAGTGGGGTTGGGAAGGTAAAGTAAAGAAGATAGTGCAATTTGGAAGTGTTAGTTAGCACTAAAGACTTTTATAAAAACAAACAAACAAACATAAGAAAACAAAGCAAAAATGATACTCCTGGACATACAGGCTAACAAATAACACTGTGTTTTTTCCCCCTATTACCCAACCTTCTTCCTACTGTCATGAAAACACAAACTTTTGAACTAACAAATTATACCAAAAAAAAAGTTATTTGGAACATTATTTTTTTTTATGTCCTAGAGTGATATGATTGCAAATATACAGCCTGTGGTCTAATTCCATCCAAGCTAAAGTATGATAATCTGGTTTAAGTAAGGATGATTTATTCAGGTTCTAATCAGGTAGCCCATTAATTTCTGCTAAGCAAATCATGTGACTCGTAACAGCAAGACAGACACAGTTGTACAGCTCCAGGCTTAATTCTATTTTCTAATGGAGTGAATACAAAAGCTGTATGATCACATCACCTGATAGAACACCAAGGGGATTAACAGCATCCTGATTTGTGTTCAAACAAAGATACAGAAGTAAAAGAAATGGCTTCTGTGTTTACTGCCTGCCACAGAGCAAGACATGTATACAGCCTTTCTCTGAGTATCATGTACCTGTGTACCAGAATGATTTAAGGATGCGGGGGAGTCAAATTTTTGTTCATCAAAGTTTGACTAAGAAATGCATTCTCTAAGGTAAACTACAAGTATTTGGAGGTAACTTTGGAAGTATTGAGTACTTTCAATTTATTTTTATTTTGAATCATTTTTAAGTTACCTAGTATATCTTTTATGTTTTTAATAGTCTTCATTATTATACATTTTATACACATATTAGTTTGATAAAATCATTATGCACATATTGTTTTGAGAGAATCAGCTTTTTCATTCCTTACATAATTTTCTAAATGATTATGTAACAGACAATTATGGGCACCAGAAACCGGAACCCTGGGCTCAGAAAGCAATACATATTTTACAGCCTGATTCTAGAAAGCAAACTATCAGACCAGGTGAATTTGTCTCCACAATAGTGGCACTATAGTTCCAGAGCCACCAACTGACTTGCAATTGCAAGTTTAAACCCCCTTCACAGAAAGTAATCCATGTCCAATAATGTAAATCTGGTAAAAAAAAAAAAAAATGGGGAGGAAAATTGTAGGTCCTTGGTGATAACTAAACATTCTTATTTAGTGAAAGGCACACAGGTCAAGCTGCCTTTTATTGATTGATGTGTAAACACATAGATAAACACTAATCTCAACCTTAAACAGATGGCTGTGTGAAGAGGCTAATAGGGATGAGAGAGATATAAGAGAAGACTAGAGAGATGAATCATAATAAATTAAGTTCAATTAAGCAATTGTTAAATGACAACATTAAATTGTAAAAACTTTGAGAATACTTAATAAAAATTTAAAGAGATTCTATGACATGGGGCTAAAACTTCTGTAAAAATGATCTATATGACCTAAAATAATTTTGTTTAGAGAACAAAATGAAATCATACTAAAATATGTGTTTTTTCTTCTTGTGATACTATTTTCTAAATTCATCCACTATAATGTATCAGTGCCTTATTTTATTGCTGAAAAAAATCCATTCTATGGATATACCACAACTTCTTGGCCCATTCAGGAGTTGCTAGACATTTACATTATTTTCATTTTGGGTCAATTATGAATAAATTGTTATGACCAATCAAAAAATTAAAGATGTTGAGGGTAAAGGGATGGTTCAGTGGTTACAAACACTGGCTGCTCTTTCTGTGGACCCAGTTTCATTTTCCTGGTGCAGACACAGACATGGTGGTGTGCTTTATTATCTATTAATGATATTCTATTATCACGACAAAACATCTTGACCTAGACAATTTTAAAAGCAAACAAGCAAAAAAATAATATTTGATTTGTGCTTTCAATTGATGGTTACAAAGGGTTAGAGTTCAAAGCCAGTATGGTGGGCAGCGTGCTGGTAGGCAGACATGACACTCTGCAGTAGCTGAGAGCTTTTTTTTAAAGAGATTTTCTATTCATTTTACGTAACAACCACAGCTCCCCTGTCCTTCCTTCTCTTGCCCCCCAGCATTTTCCCCAACACACCCCCCATTCCCACCTCCTCCAAGGCAAGGTCTCCCCTGGGGAGTCAGCAGAGCCTGGTACACTCAGTTGAGGCAGGTCCAAGCCCCGATCCCTGCACCAAGGCTGTGCAAAGTGTCTCACCAAAAGTACTAGGCTCCAAAATGCCGGCTCATGCACTAGGAATGAGTACCAATCCCACTGCCTGGGGTCACACTAAACAGTTCAAGTTAAACATCTGTCTTGCTTATCCAGAGGGCCTAGTCCAGTACGATGGGGGCTCCTCAGCTATTGGTCCACAGTTCATGTGTTTCCACTAGTGTGTGTGTGGGGGTGGTAATGGAGGGCAAGGGACAGGGGATGAGAGCAGAAGGTTTGAGCTAGAAGGGGAACAGAGTGGGAGAGCATGGAAAGAGATACCATGATAAGTGAAGACACCATGGGAACAGGGAGAAGCAAAGTGCTAGGGAGGTTCCAGGAATCCACATGGATGACTTTACCATAGACTACTGGCAATAGTCCAGAGGGTGCCTGAGCTGGCCTACTGTCGTGATCAGATGGCTGAATAACAGAGAGCTTATATCTTCATCTACAGTCAGGATGCAAAGTGAGAGCTGAAATCTTAGCTCCCTCCCCCAATGACACAACTCCTAAAACATACTTCTTAATTCTTCCCAAATAACTCCACCACCTGGGAACCTAATATTCAAATACATAAGCCTGTGGTGGACATTCTTAAATCACCACAGTGGTTTACAGCCATCCATGATGCTAATTCCAGGGAATTAAGCACTCCTTTCTGGCCTCCATAAGTACCACACATGCACATGTGACATTTGCATACACATAGGCAAAACACACAAACACATAAAATAAAAATAAAAAGATCATTTTTAAAAATTTTATAGATGGTTATAACATTGAAAATAAATATTTATTAGTATGCTTACTTCTCTTTGCTTAGGGAAATTCACTACTAAAAATATTTTATATTTATATTGTAAGAAAGGTAGAATATAAAAACCAAATATCCTGCCATGTAGCAGAAAACATGAAACATGATCTGCAGGGAAAAAAAGAATCTAATGAATAATAATATTACCTTATACTTCTAAAGTACTTGATACTTTTGAAGGCTCTTTTATACACACTATATCACACAGGCCTAGAAAAGACCAAGTGAGTTTGCCAGAAAAGATGAATTATTAACCTAATTTTATGGGTGAGCAAATTTAGGCTTAGAAAGATTAAATGGCCTGTCCAATAATCCACATACTTTTATGGTGACATTTATGTATTATTAAAGTCAAGTTTTTTTTTTTTTTTTTTTTTCTGGCTTTTCTGATATCCTTCTTTGGACAGTAACCATACCTCAGTTTTCAGAAAGGTTTAATTTGAACACCACAAGTCAATGATTGCTATGAATTAATCTGCATAAAGACTTTTAAAATTCATATAAATTAGTATATTTGTAATACAGAACACCAAATATGAACAAAAGAACAAAAACTAAAATAATTGTTTTCCCATTCATTTGACACTATTAGAAAGCACACCAATCTTCTACATAAATCAGTCCTGAATTAATTATATAAGAATTTTTAGTTTTTAAAGATAAGACATATTTTCAAAGAATTGTAGATGCTTCATATCCTTTTAATTTGAATGCTGATGAATGGTTTAAGCTCTAAAGATGCCAGAAGTGAGTCCAGAGCTCAGAGGCTTATCATATAAATTAATGCAATACCACATCTTCAAGCAAGACAGAAATATTAATTTAAACTGCAGAAGAGGAAATACCAGACACAACATTCTAAAATAAAGCAGAGATATGCAATAATATCATTTTAGTCCTTAATTTAAGCTTTGAGGATTTCAGAGGTGGATATGTGGATTTCATTTGCAAATATTCTTTTCTATACTAGGTAAATTGCAGGAACTATGTTGAGAACAGAAAAGAAAAAAATTAATCCACATGTATCGAAGTACTAGTACTAACAAGTATTCAGCCAGGTTAATGTACTCTTTTTATCATGTTATTTAGAACACAGAACCAGAGTGCTTAGTGACATTCAAGAATATATAATGTTTTGTGATGCTAAGACAATCAACTACTACTATTTCTTCATTAGTATTTTATTTAGCTCCAAAGTATTAACTATGCTAGAAATATTAATGGATGTTAGATCAACAAACCTAGATTCAAATGCATTTTTTAAAATCATAAACTAGAAAGTGCTGTTACATGATACTACTGTGAACACCTACAGAATTTAATGTACAGAGTTCCAGGCGTTGGATATGCAGGTTCTCAGATCTACTGTTCATTCTTGTGCTAACAATTCTTAGTCACATCTGTTCCACGGGATTCTTCTTTCATCATATTGAGAAATTAGCAAAGAGTAACACAGGTTTCACAGTAATCATTTCTGCATCATTATCTTTTAATATGTGAAGGACCATGTTCCATAAAGGCTGACACAAATCACATTATACTACTGTTTTTATTAAGCCTGTGTTTCATTGCCACTGCAAGAGTCAGGGCTGTGTGGATGAGTCTTTGGTCAGATCAGATTTCAATCTTGTGATATAAAATGGAGTGAATTCAGCTTTGCTTTCCCCTTTCTTAGTTTTCAATAACTTGGTACAGCTTTTAAATAGGCTGAGATACATTCTGCCCCACTGTGACATCTGTCGAGTTAATTTAAAAAAGCAAAGCATCCTGTATGTAGATGACATGGATTTATTATCAAGAACCAGAAATTCTAAAAATAGAAAACAGATGTATGTAGTTCTGTATAATCCTTCTTGGCAAATTTTGTTAAATATAATAAACACTAAAATCACAGTAATTGACTCTGGCAGGTGTTTTATAAAGTTCAAAATAATTTCATCTAGTAATTAATTCATTTACCTATAATAGTCATTCCATTGTAATAAAGGTGAATCAGCACAAAATGAAGCTTCCTATGACCATCTATTGATGCTTGAGTTTGGTAAAACTTAATGACAAATCACAGTTGAACTCAAAATATTTTATGGTAATGGTAAGTCTTTTTGTTTGCTTTGTTTTGTTTGTTTTTTCAAGACAAGGTTTCTCAGTTGCTTTGGAGACTGTCCTGGAACTTGCTCTGTAGACGAGGGTGGCCTCAAATTCACAGAGATCTGCCTGTCTCTCCCTCTTGAGTGCTGTGATTAAAGGCATAAGCCACTATCACTCAGTGATAATGATTAATCTTGATACTTATTAGAATCCTTTGATCATTAAATAAAAAATGTGTAAGTAAAAATAGGGTTTTTTTGTGAAAACAAATACAACTCTTTTTTTAATTCTGGAAGGCATCTCTGAGAGGCAAGTTCACAGTAGAGGGCATCCTTTTAATTGGACATTAATAAGCTTGTTTTACTACATACATAGCTGATAAAAAGCCTGATTACACTCTTCATGTCTTCATTCTTACAGCCTTATGCAGATGTCAGTTTCCTGGTTAAAAATCTCAGTGTAATACAGAGTCTTAGATTTATACTTGAAAGTACTGCTTTGAATTAATAGTAAAAAATAAAGAAGACTTATTTGTTTGGTAACGTATTTATTTAGAACATGTAAGCTTTAGTTCATACAAAGTTTAGCATTTGAAAATTAAAAATATCACTATTATTAACCTTTTTAGAAAAGGTGATGTACTGGGATATTTCATCTGTTATTCAGAATATATTAACATTAACGTCAATTCAGTTTTTGGTCAAGGGGCAGGGTTATCCCTGGAAATACTCAAACACCAGAGACTGTTGCTAAGAAAGTTGGTTACGCTCCACAAATGGACAGCAGGATCTTATTGGTGAGGACAACAACAACGCACTTCATTGCACATGGAGAAGTTGAGCTGGTGCCTGCATGGAGCTTTACTCCTATGTTCAAATGTCTCTAGTGCTGGAGGCCACTCTGCAGGCCGCTAAAACAGAAATGTAAACATCAACCTAGCAACAAAACCTTTGACCTACAGTCGATCCTCTGCAAGATATGCTAGAGGAGTGGCAGCACAGAGTTTGTGGATGTAGCTAAGGAATATCTGATTTGACTTAAGGACCACTTCACAAGATGGGATGCATTCCAGACACTGCTTGGGCAACCCAGAGACTGATTAGCAAAGAGTTCTAGGATAAAACCAAAAAAAAAATGTTACTGGGGTCAGGGGAAAGGATAGAAAGATAAACAAAATGGTTCCTATGTCTTAAGGACATGCTGCTAGATCAATGTCTTATTCTGTCAAAATTAGAGCACTTTCCTCCTGTACTAGACAGGAGCAGAGGCAGAGACCCACAGCCAGACATCACATAGAGAGAATCCTTGGAACACACTTCTTTAAATAGGATGTCTCCATCAAATCACTCATATTTTTTCTTATTCATATAATGTAATGATCTTTCCATAATCACAAGGATATAAAATGTGCAAAAATAATTACATATATATATATATAACATAAAAATTTCCAGTTCTGTTCATTTTCTTGCAAATATTTTGAAACAAAATTTTTTATGATTATGTGATATTTCACTGTGTATGTGTACCACAATTTCTTTATGTACCCATCTGTTGATGGTCACTAATACTGATATAGTCTCTTAGCTATGGTGGACATTAGAGTAATAAGAATATATACATAGAATCTTTTTTATAGGATTCAAAGTCCTTTTGGTATATGGCTAGGAATTTTGTAGCTAGTTCCTATGGCAGTTCTATGTTTTATCTATATTTTTTTTTATTATTTTGCAGATAAGTATGATGTCACATCACTCTCATATCTCCCTTGTTCCTGGAACATTTTTAATCCATCTCCCAAATTCTTAAACACTTCTTTTAGTATTCTTGTCTCATGTATTTACATACATATACATATATATGTACACACGTATATTAAACTCACTAATTCTATTTGGCTTTGCTCATATGTATATAAACACTTCCAAAGACCACTTGGGATTGGACAACCTATGCTATACAGAAGCTTATCCCTGGAGGAAACAGATTACCCCTGTCTTCACAGTCATTGACAGCCTGTAGCTCTTCATTCAAGGGTGGGACCATGTGAACTGTTTCCTGTCCACATTGGCATATTAACTAGTTTTGTAATTATGCTGGTATTGTTCAGGGATCCATAATGCTCAGATTTCTACATGAGTTTCCCAGGGAACACAGCTATGACATGTCCTTTCAGCATAGTGTTACTGATTTTGGATGTTTAGGTTTCAGTATTAGGAGTGTATATTTTTAGGGTTTCAAACCATAAGGTTATAATAACATAGCACCAACAGGAAACTAATGCATCAACTGTGTTCTTTAACAAGATAAATGTCTATGTCATTTTAGTTATGTTTGTCAATCTGTCAATATTGCATGTCCAAAAAAAAGTCTGAAAAAATAGGTGGCTAGTAACTTAAAACAAATATCAAGATTAATGACAGTTTGTGTGTTAACTTTTGAATTTTCAGAAAACCTTGATTATATTTTTTCACTTCTCCAGACTACAAAAAGGCCCCTTTAAATAACTATACTAAAGGGCACAGTTTTCGGCATCTTACTTTATCAAACCAATGAAAAAGCATAACAATTTAATTTTGTTATATTACAAAATAATGAGACTTCATAACTGAATTAATCTCTATAGTTTCTAATTATTGACAGTTTGGCTGCTCATATCAGAAATATGTTTCAATAAAATCATTGCAGTATGTATACATTTCTTCTGCAGAATTAAGCTGATGTTGATATTGAATATTAATAGCCAAAATAGAATGACAGGAAAATAGCTTCTTTTTAGGTTTTTAGTTTTTGTTTGTTTGTTTGTTTGTTTGTTTGTTTTTGGGTGGATGATATGGTATCTAATTCTGCAATTACATTTTTGACAACCTTCCCTGCCCAGGATTTCTGAATAGGATCATATGGATGAATATTTTATGGGAAATAAAATGCGAAGAAAGAAGAGACTTTCTTGGATTAGTTCCCTCTCTCTCAGGATCCATACATGCTACAATTAATTTATGTTTCAATGACCACCTGAGCACCTGAGTCTGCAAGGAGACAGAAAATTTTGTCTCATGTAGTGACATTTGCTCCACTCATGACCTTGGGCTATATGGCCCAAAGGAGAAGGTGATTCTTGCCAAGAATGTGACCGCGAGAGTGAAGAGAGATGGCTCAGAAGTTAAGAGCACTGACTGATGTTCCAGAAAAACTGGGTTCAATTCCCAGGCCATTTGGTTTCTGATCACTCCAGGCTAAAAATAAATAAATAAATAGATGATAGATAGATAGATAGATAGATAGATAGATAGATAGATAGATAGATAGATAGATAGATAGATAGATAAGGATGCATGTGACCCCTCTCACTTTCATTTTAAGAGGTCACTCAGAGGCCAACAAGCACTGCCTCCTTCTGGCCTATAGCCCAAGGTCATGAACAGAGCAAATACCACTACAGTCTCACATCTGGGTAAAATGTCAATTAGCATAAGAAGAGTTGATGCTGGGTTGACAGCTGGCAAAGAATTCTAAACCCATGTTGAGAAGAACTGCAGATATATTGAAGGAAATCTCTAACATGGTGTTTTTCAGCAGGCATATCCCTCTAGTCATGGGATTGTGACAGTTGAGTCTATTTCTCTGGTGTTTAAGACAGAATGCAAATAAACTAATTTTCTACTTAAGTGTTTGATTCAATGTTACTCAATTCATTCAAACTGTGTAGGTAAAATGAGAAGAATTAGATATACATCTAACTCTTTTCAAATAAATTTATGCTTACATTGTGACAATTTCCAGCTGCCTGGCAAACATCTATGTAGTGCCATGTATCTTTCTAGTCTATCATTTCCTTAACATGTTATCCTTAAGGATGTAAGTTTGGTAGGCAAATAACTGCTTGGCAAAGTAGTGTTTAGTGCTTGAAGCAGTTATAATGTGCTTACCTGAATTAGTGAGATTCAAGTCAGGAAGCCCAACACCTTGTCTAAATAAGTCACTTAAGCAGGAAAAGTGTAACAAAGCAACAAGCGACCTGTTTTTTGTTTTTGTTTTCCCCCTTCTAGTTTGCAAGTCCTCAATAAAACATTATATGTGTTGCCAGCTAACATTCAAAGGCCTCAATTCTACAGAAATGAATATACAAACAAGCTCAGTAAATTTTCAAAAAGCAAACTAGTGAATAGTTTTTTTATCTAAATGTAATTGCTGTTTTTCATATGAAGAAAAATTCAAAGGAGGAATATGAACATGATAAAAATAAGAATCTAAATTTAACTCAGTATTCAAAATTAAAGTTTCAGATAATTTTTACTTAGATTCATAAGCTATACTTACTTTATACATTTCATTCTACTGTCTCAGTCATATGATCAATATACTCCAGAATTTAAATCCTTTTGGTCCTTCTAAAATGCCTTTTAAATTGACTTAACAGAATGCAAAGTGAAATCCTGGTTAAATAATGATGAACACAAAATGCAGATCTATTGTTATCTCAAGAACTATACACCTCTTCACATATCTGTGATATTTAAAGTTTTGTTTATATTTCTTTCATATCTGTATTGGATAAATATTTATAAATGTCTAACGTTAATGGATAATCAGACCTACTTTTGACATGCATAAAGCTTTTTCTATTTTAAATTTAAATTGGTTACTCAATTAATAAACATCCTCTATATCTTAATGCTCCTTTATATCCTTTGCTAGCCCCTTCCTGGGCACTAAACAGAAAAAGAACATTGGCTTCCTATAGGTGTAAGAATCACACCCAGGAGAGTTCCTCAAATGTGTGGCAGCTGAAGAACTGAGAAAAATTAACTAGTGAGCTACATTTTAATCCAGAAGTAGAACACAGGCAGGTTTATCTAAGAAGGAAGATTTCTATAACACAGTAGGTACCATATATGCTCAATGGAGTGTTGGTCCTCACAATTTAATTTTGTTGTAAATCAATGACAAATAAAAGCAAGATTGTTTATTCATGAATAGGGCACATTTAAGAGCAGGATTTGTTCTTACAGAGTACGAGGCTCCATTTCCAGCACCCATTTGACAGGTCAAAACCATATGTAACTCCAGGGGATCAGATGTCCTCTTCTGGGTTCCTCTGGCACTTCATGCACTTGGGCAACACACACACACACACACACACACACACACACACACACACACACAACACACACACACATACACACAAACACACACTCATCCGTGTGCACACTTGTATATAAACACACACATGCACACTTCTTTTTTTTTTTTTTTTAGAAAAGTTTTAGCTTTTGAACAGACCACCAATACCACAGGCACTAAGATTAACAATAAATGGAATCTCATGAAATTGAAAACCTTCTGTTTGGCAAAAGAAGCATTCAGACAAGATGACAGGATAAAAAAATAGGAAAAAAAAATACCAACTGAATATGTGTGTGTGTGTGTGTGTGTGTGTGTGTGTGTGTGTGTGTGTTAAAATAAAATCCAAAAATATAATAACTCAAAAACTACATATCAAGAAAATAAAACCCAATTTAAAATGGGGTATATATCTAAACAGAATTCTCAAAAGGAAACTCAAATGGCTGAGAAGCATTTAAAAACATTTAAAACATGTTCACCGTTCTTAGTGATCATGTAAATGTAAATGCAAATCAAAACTACTTTGATAGATCATCTTACACTGGTTAGAATGGCTAAGATCGAAAAAGAAAGTGGCAGCTCATGCTGCCAAGAATTTGGAATAAGGGAAACACCATTCAATGCTGGTGGAAAAGAAAACCGATAGAGATACTAATGCTAACCAGTGTTATCCTTGGGAAGAAGTGATCTACCTCAAATTCAGGTATACTGTTTTTGGGCACATTACCAAAGAATGCTTCCTCCTACCACAGAGACACTTGCTCAACTATGTTCATTGCTGCTCTTTCAGAATAGCCAGACTGGAGACAATCTAGATGTCCCTCAACAGATTAATTGATAAAGGATATATGCTACATCGACAAAATGAAATTCTACTCAAACATTAAAAAATAAAATCATGAAATTCACAAGTAAATGAATAGAGTTAGAAAACACCATCCTGGGTGAAACTCAGAAAGAAAAAAAAATGGTAAGTATTCACTTATATGTGTATTTTAGCTGTTAAGTCAATAATAACCAAGCTATGATTTGTAGAACTATGGAAATTTTAGGTATAGAGCAAATGACAAGTGGTAGGGTAGTATGCAATAGATACTTCTAGGAAAATGAAATAGAATAGATAGTTATGGATGGTGGATGCGAGGACTAGAACAAGAAGATCAGTGGCCAGGGGAAGCGAAGAGAAAGGGAATAATGGGCGAGAAAGCTAAAATTAGGGCCCACTGAATGATAGTATAGAAACCTAATACAGCAGAACTTCTTAAAATACAAAAAAAATCATGAATGTGATCTAAAGGAAAACGCCAAATACTAGGAGAGACAGTGCCAACTGGCTATCTCTTGTCACCAAATGAAGCTTCAAGTACTGAGACTGTGTTATATCTAATAGAGTTGTTGGCCAAAAGAGTTCCATGAAAACCCTCAGACAACTCAGGCTATTGTCAAGACTATAGGTTGTTCTCCAGAAACAGTGCAATGCCTCAAATCTGAAGACAACACCTACACCTTTGATTAAACATGGAGAAGTTGAGCTGGTGCTTACATAAAGCTTTCACACTTATAAGCCTGTTTCTTAGGTACAACAAGTTACTTTGTAGGCTACCAAAGGAAAACTATAATCACCAACACAGAGAAAAATGGTTTGATATATCATTGTTTCCTGACTGCAAGATATGCTGGGGCAGTGGTGGTTCAAACAGTGACAGTAACCCAACAATAGCTGATTTGAATGATGGCCCACTCCACAAGATGGGACTCATATCAGATACTACTTGGGTGATGAAAAACCTGAGACTAGATTTCCCAAGGACCTAGGGAAAAACCAGATACCACTGGTGGGGGGGGGCAGTAAAATAACTACTAATGACATTCTGCTACACTCATAGATCAGTGACTTCAGCCATCATCAGAGAAGCTTCCTTCTGCAGAAGATGGGAGCCAGAACGAAGACCCAGAGTCAGACATTCTGTAGAAAGTGAAAGACATGTAACTTTCTGTCCTAAATTGAATGTATCCATCAAATCTCTCCCCTCAGGCTCAAGGAATTCTGAAGAAGAGAGAGAAGGATTCAGAGGAATAAGCACACTAAAAACCCAAGGCCTTCTAAATCAACATGGTTGACTCACATATGAACTCACAGAGATGGAGGCAGTGTTAAGGAGCTTAAGGAGAAATGCACATACCTCCCAATCCCTAACCAGAAGTAATCTCCAATTGATAACCACTTCATAGCCAATGAAAAATTAGTTTTCTAGATGGGTAGTCAGTCTCATTGGGGATACAAACTACTCTTAAGGACAGGAGGCATATCCAGAAGTAAATGATCAACAGGAAATGAACCCAAAGGCATCATTCGAGGTCCGTTGTCTGAGAATTTTATGTCAGGACTTTTCCTTTTTAAAAAATTCATCTTATGATTTTTTTAAATCTAATTTTTATCTTATTGTTTTAAATCTAACTTTTCTTCTCTTTTTTTACTCTACTTCTTTGCTTATATATTGTGGCTTCCAGTTTAGTATTTTTGTGGGTTTCTGAATATGTGGTGAGTGGGTCACTGTTGGCTGTGCCTTCTCTTAAGCTCCTTTCCGTTTGTTCATCTGTTTCCTATTTATTGGGTTAGTTTTTGTTTTATCTCATTTTATTTTATTATTATCCAATATAAGCCTGTTTGCTTTCTAATGAGAGACTGAAATGGGATGGACCTGGTTGTTAGGAGAGGTGGGAAGGAACTGGGAGGGCTCGAGGGATGGAAAACTGAAACATGGAAATATTGTGAGGAAAAAAAATATTTTCAATAAAAAAAGGAATATAAGATAAATATAGGAAAATAGAAAATGTTTCAGGAGAAAAAATAACAAAAACAAACAATTCACCATGAAGAACATATTCATTTTTCCATGGAGTGTCATAACTGCCATTTGCAAATAAGGAAACATTGGATTTTATAACTGGTCTTAAGTTAAAGTGGTGACCTATCTGTACCAAGCATGAGAAACCTCAGAAAGTAAAGACAGACACAGTGCTGTGTCCTGGATCAAGGCCATTTAGGATGAGCTTTTTCCTATACGCTTCATTGTGTCTTAATCAGAGAAACTTGTATAGAGGATTAAGATCAGGGTTTATTTAATATGCTTATTTCAAAAACTAAAATTAGTTCCGTGATGCCTCTCCTTCTTCCTGTTGCTAGGAAACTGACAGTTAAGGATTGTGTGAAATTTTCTAAATTAAAGTGGGGAACAACTTTCTAAACTACAGTAAAACTTCATTAAAATGATATTGCTAATTAAACAAACAAAGCTGTTTTAGAGGTGATTTAAGGGTTATTAGATCTGAAGTATACATTGACTTTTTCTTCCATGGAAAAACCCTCTGCTTATTTCATTAAAGAGAAATAAATTAAACTGCCTAGGTACAACTTAAATTCCAAAGAAATGCTGGCTTTGTTAAGGCTTCAGTAGCTGTTGCAGCATTTCCTTGATACCATCCCACTTGTGAACCACAGCAATGTGTTCAGAAGTCGATTGGCTCACACAAGGTTTGGAATGCTTCTGGACTGGCGTTTCACCTGCTCATTGACTATCATACCTGCATCTGCCTTAGTAACATTTTAAAGAATAAAAGACCAAAGGGAATAGAGCCTTGAAAAAAAAGTAAGAAAAAAAAAAAAAAGAATACACTTTGCCTTGAATGCCAAGTTTGGGTTAAATAATCCTAGCCACTCATTGTTATGATGAAGCCTGAAAGTGACCAGAGGCTGGTGCAATCCCAGGTATGCTCACATCACAGCCAGGGCTCTGGTGCTGGAGGGAGCATGCTGGTGGTGTGTTCCTTCAATCACTTGCAGTGAGAAAACTAACTTTTCTCTTGCCAAAAAGTGAATATAGCATTGGGTATAGTTTACAGCGGC
The DNA here is from genome assembly GCF_004664715.2 of Peromyscus leucopus. Lineage (NCBI taxonomy): Eukaryota > Metazoa > Chordata > Mammalia > Rodentia > Cricetidae > Peromyscus > Peromyscus leucopus. The sequence goes on from NC_051076.1 coordinate 42,587,724, forward strand.
ACATTATCTGAATTCACTTTTCTTAAAAAGTAAAAGTAAGAAAAGGACAAGAAAAAAAAAAAAGGATCAAACTGAATCATCCACTCAATATTTACTTAAATATTCAAGCTTACGTATTTTTTGGCTGATGAGGTATGAGAGCTAATGGATAGTATTAATCAAGATCCATTAAAATAAAATCTAATAACCCTACCACCTGAAACTACATGTCTCATGCTAGTTAAACATCACTAAGCCAAAACAACCACAGAATTAAAAATATATTTACTTTAAAAGGAAACAATAATACAAATTTATATCATTGGACTTACGATATATCTCAGAGAGTAAAGGCAGAAATGCAGTGCTGTGTCCTGGGTCAAGGCCATTTAGAATGAGCTTTTTTTCTACATGCTTCATTGTGTCTTAATCAGAGAAACTTGTATAGAGGATTAAGGTCCAGGTCTATTTAATATGCTTATTTCAAAACTAAAAATTGCTTGAATTAAAGCAAAATCAATTCAACAAATAGAAGTATAGCCATATTTACAGCTCAGACTATATTAAGGACTTTGGTAATTTCACCTTGGGTTGGTTAAAGGAACATGCTTAATTAACAGTTTTTATAATTTTATTATACAAGATATGTATATTTAAATATTAATGCTATTCATTATCAGCACATTCTATGGAATTATTATAATTCTAATTGAACTGTGTATCAAAATTTGTGTATTTTGTGATAACATATTGCAAATATTAAACAATTGTCCATTCTCTAAAATTAAAACAAATAGGGACCAGATATGGTGTTCAGTTTCTGTAATCTCAGCATGAAAAAAGATGAGGCATAGGTATTACCATGGTTTTGTGTCCACTATATGGATGCAGAATGAGACCTTGAGAGCTTGGGATGCAGAATGAGACCCTCTGTCTCGAGAAAACACAGATGGGTTTGAATTTTAAAAAGAGATGAAATAATAAAACCATAATTTGTGTTTATTTTAAATGGAAAAGTTATTTCAATATAAGATAAATTAGTTTATTCTTCTTAGCTAAAAAAAGAACACATTGAATATGAAGATGGGATAATGGAGAATGAAATTCTGAGAGAGGCATGCTACTCTGTGTAACTCACAGAATTTAATGCTTCTTTTTGAAAATCATGTTCTAATCAAGTTGTTCTGACCCACTGATAAGCAGTGTATACACTGATATCAACTAATATAAAAAGTGTATACACTGAAGAAGTTTCCTCTGAATTTAGAGCATGTGTAAATATAGATAACTAAAAACAATTGAATCTGTCCATATATGAGTTCTTAAATTTAAGGTGAAGAACAGTGACTTGTTCTTGATAATTTAGCACACTGACATAGTACATTACTGATTACAGTTGGCCTCCTAGTGCTTTTCTCTACTGATCTCACATATGGCCAGGGTCATAATTTCTCCCTCTTTTCTACCTAGGAAGTTCTTTATCTTCTTTCTGCTGTTCTTATTCACACAACACAAAGACCACTGACAGATTGTGTTGGGCTATAGTATGATTCTGATAGCACCATCCAATGTCTCCTGGGATTGAAACTCTCTATACAAACTGCTTAATCTAATGTCATATTAGTAATATTGCATATTACTTTCATATTATTTCATATTACATATTATTTTCAGTCCTGTTTCCACATGTATTGCTCATGGGCTTTGTGTATGGGTGTATGTGTATTCTTAAATACCTGTATGATAGGATTGTATAGGAATGTCAGCAAATGATTTATGTCAATAATGAAAATTTTAAATCTAAGTTATTTAACTATCATTTATATTTACCAGAACAATTTACTCTTACTCAATAAATATCTTTAAATTTAAATATCACCAATGTGTGATTCAATCTAACATTGTCTATACTATTTACCAGAATTTTCTGTATCTTTCACCACTGACTCTTTTTAGTTAATTTTATATCCTTTCTCATTGCACAGAGACATGCACGCATCTTAGGTATTTTACTGTGATTTCAAAAAGAATGTTCCAGACACTGAAGAACCTAGCAGTCTGTGTAATTATTATATTGTTACAAAGAAGATATTATGGCCAAGGACACCTAAAATAAAACATTTACTTGAGAACTTGCTTAGAGTGTCAGTTTTAGTCCATGATCATCATGGCAGGAACCATGGTGGCAGACATGCAAGCAGGCAGGCAAGTATGTTGCTTGAGTAATAGCTGAGAACTTACATCCTCATCCATGGGCAGCAGTTAGAGAAAAAGAGAGAGAATGTGCCTAGCATGGACCTTTGAAACCTCAAAACCCAGTTCAAGTGACACACATCCACAAAGAAAGCACACCTACTTCAACAGGGACACACCTCCTAATCATTCCCAGTCATAGTAACTGGGTAGCAAGCATTCAAATCATAATCTCATGGGGGCCTTTATCATTCAAACCATCACACTGATCAATTTTAAACAATGGAAAATCATCTTTTTTGTTAAAATTTGTTCCATTTTGCAAGTATGCTTATTTTTATTGAACAATTAAGAGAAACAGGTAAATGGCAGAAGAGTAAGCATAATTTTGCTTACAGATATATCTTTATTAAAGAACCATCTGAGTACAGTTGTATAAGGTGTGGGAGGAATATCGTGATTTCTACATCCAATGGATACAGTGTAAGCCCTTTCTGACAATGTGCTTTTGAAAATTTACCTTAAAAAAAAAAAAAAAAAAAACCATGGGGATTCTTTTCAAAATGATGATCATTCTTTGTAAACATGTCTTCCTATTAGCAAAGATTATTCATGAAAAATGAAGAGTGGTTCATTCATGCACTTTTCTTTCATGCATCTCTTTTCCAGCTGAGTGTCAGCTACAACCTGCCTATAAAGAATAATGATTCTTAAAGTCTATAATTATTTAAACTGAAAATTCTAATTATGCACACTTTTTCATTTACAATGAGGAACATGTAAGACTAGATATTCAATACCATGACATTTAGAAAAATCAAAATTAGTTTAAAAACTCTTAAATAAATATCTTTCCAAATTTACTCTTTTTTGACCACCAATTACAGATTAAAAATTCACTAATAGATTTGAAAATTCATTAAATTGGTATTTTTGTTGTATAGGTACAAAAGGTGATACTCATATGAATTTAAAATCATTTGTCAAATTATAAGCTTCATCATCCTGAGTGGCTGTCAGAAATGGCCCCACATCCTACACTGACATCTTTTCATGTCTAGCAATTTTATGGTATAATTGAACATATAAATCAAGTGATAGTAATAGCAAGCTAAAACAATTATGACAACATACTCTAACAATAAATAAAACTTACTACAATGTGGTCTCTAGTTTCATAGTACCTTGTTATATTGTATCAGCAAGGTTGATGCAACATTATTAGACTCATAGAGCAAAACTATGAAGCTGAAAATGAATGTGGTAGAATTATAATGTATATTAAATATAGTAGTAGCTACCTACTTAATCTGTATTTTTCAAAAATGTTTTTATTCAAATGAGCAGGTATTTATCATAAAATTATATATTGAAGTGCTTCTACTAAATTGTAATTTCTGATGCCATGTATACAAAGATAGAAAATTATTCCTCTGTGCAGTTTTTATACATTTTTCAATATCATTACTTTTCTTAGTGATAATACTTATACATGCATTTAAATACATGCACACAGATGTACAAGCTCATATATATACACATACATGTGTGCACACACACTGTAGATGCAGTAAATTGATAAGAATGGAATGATAACACAAATGCTACTGATATATACATAGATATAGATATAGATGTAGATGTAGATATAGATATAAATATAGATATAGATATATACTGGCCAACATTAACTAGAAAAGAAAAAATCACTTTTTAGAAAATAAATTGTTCCAGGTTACTATGTTTATGTCATTTAAAACTAAGGCAGGATAGAAAAACAGGTAAACATTGAGACACAAGAAAGGAAAGGAACTATACCCTCAGGCTGGTGAAGCCTTTGGCCTGCAGACAACCAAGAATTTCTTCATAACTGACAAGTTTAAGGACTTTCTCCCTTTCTAACCAAAAACTTGCCATTTTTTGGAAATCATGTGAGAAATTCCACATACTATGAAAGCATATTAATTCAGCACAATGTGCAACCCTAAGGGCTACTGGTTTTACCTTCTCATGCTCTAGTAGTATCCAAATGATCCCCAGGCCCAAACCATAAACTTATTTACCAAAGAAAAGGGGAAATTAGCTGGGCGGTGGTGGCGCACGCCTTTAATCCCAGCACTCGGGAGGCAGAGGCAGGCGGATCTCTGTGAGTTCGAGGCCAGCCTGGGCTACCAAGTGAATCCTAGGAAAGGCGCAAAGCTACACAGAGAAACCCTGTGTCGAAAAATCAAAAAAAAAAAAGAAAAAGAAAAGAAAAGGGGAAATTATTCTTAATATTTTTTAGGTATGACATTAGGGCCATAGAAATAGGGTATGTTGGTAATTCCAGCACAATTAATTTTGACTCTCCTTAGATGCAGATACTCACACTTGAATATATCTTGTATTCTCACTGCTTGACTTTCTCTAGACCCTTGTGTTTAAAAACATGATAAAAATGTGTTTTTGTAAATGTGCAAGGACTGAAGAACATGACATGTGATGTGCTTATGTATACTTTGATTGTGACTTTTTTTATTTTATTTTACAATACTATTCAGTTCTACATAACAGCCACAGATTCCCTTGTTCTCCCCCTTCCTGCCCCCCTCCCCTTCCCCCAGCCCAACCCCCATCCCACCACCTCCAGATCAAGGCCACCACCGAGGACTGAGATCGACCTGATAGACTCAGTCCAGGCAGGTCCAGTCCCCTCCTCCCAGATTGAGCCAAGCATCCCTGCATAAGTCCCAGGTTTCAAACAGCTGTCTCATGCAGCAAGCACAGGACCTGGTACCATTGCCTAGATGCCTCCCAAACAGATCAAGTCAATCAACTGTCTCACCTATTCAGAGGGCCTGATCCTGTTGGGGGCCCCTCAGCCTTTGGTTCATAGTTCATGTGTTTCCATTCGTTTGACTATTTGTCCCTGTGCTTTATCCAACCTTGGTTTCAACAATTCTCGCTCATACAAACCCTCCTCTTTCTTGCTAATTAGACTCCCAGTGCTCCACCCGGGGCCTAGCCGTGGATGTCTGCATTCAGATTCCTCAGTACTTGGATGGGGTTTCTGGCACAACTATTAGGGTGTTTGGCCATCCCATCACCAGAATAGGTCAGTCCCGGCTAGATACCTCCATAAAAATGTGTTTTAACACATTTCTTTATACTAGTTAGCCATGCAACTCTTTTCTGGGCCCAAGCAATGAATCACAGTTTTTCCTGAGTTAGGGGTCCATTATAGTGTGAAAGAATTCTTGGGGATACCAAGGGCAACAGCATGAATCACTAACTCTGTCTCCACTTCACTGACAAAAGCAGTATGTCTTTTAAAATAATTTGTTTCTCTTGAGAGGTTATACAAATATCAGCTGTGTTGGTATATGTTTTCAAGCAAACCAAATTTCATGGCCAAAGTAGATTCATTTTTATAATGAATCTATCTGTGAATCTTAAATAAGATTCAGTAAGCAAGCAGATGGTCCCCCAGGTGGCCATGTCTTCCCAATGAAAGTTATTCAAGGAGGAACATGTGTTAGTGTCTTAAAGCAACAATGGACACATTGAGCATTCTAAGAATTATCCAGTCTACTGACATGACATTTTCTGTCAATCACTTGGCTACAGTTATATATTCAGTAGTCCCTGAAAATCACCTTCACCCAGAATTCCCCATGTCACCTCCTACAATGTGCACTTGGCATGTGTGCAAATATTAGAGAGCATCCACGCTTGGAAGTTTGTGAATTCTGATTGCACATGGGCAAATTAAAGAATCAAATAAGTAAAAACATTTTAATCAGATTGCTTAACTCTATAATAGGAGCAGGTTAAAATCAAGTATTTAAAAGCCACTTTACTTATAATCATGGATTAGTCCAATTAATTCATGTTTTCTCACCGAAAAAAAAAAAATCATTTTACAAATGGTCACAAATCACATGGTACCCTTTCTTCTTAATGTGTAAATTTTTCACATAACTCGTAAAGTCTCAAGTTTTTTTTTTTTTTTAAAAAAAAATACATGCTTAGAAAAAATGTAAGCTCTATTCCTCTAGTCTTATAATGTATCTTTGAGACATTCTTATAAAATATTCTAGTATTCTTGAAAAGCAAAGCTTTCACATGCCTGGTTTACGCAGGAAAGAAAATCTGCCTCACAGAATGTTGTGTCAAAAGAACTGAGATCTTATAAATCACTGTGGATGAACAAGGCTGTTAGCAAAATGGAGCCTGCAGTGGGATTTCGGACCTTCCACAATCTAGGGTTTCTATTTTGGTTATCAGAAGGAGGTCAGAATGAACGTGTTCTGTAAAACCTCTTGAGAGTAGAGCTGTGATTTCCCTGCCCTATAACCTTGGGAAATGTAGTCATCATAGGACTGACTCTCCCTTAGTATGAAAGAAAAGATGCTTAGTTTTTCACACTAACTATTCTGCTGACAAGGGCACAAACCTCTGACCCAATGTTAATTATAACTAGAAAGAAAAGTATTCCCACTGTAACGCAATACATTTGATTTCTTGCACAGGTTCTCAACCCTCTGCGCTTATTCTTATCACAAGTGTCAGTTTTTATGGTAGCTACAATTAAAATGATATAATAATGAGCATTGTATCCATCAAAATTTCTGAATGGCATTTGAGTGGATTTTTAAATAATTTGAACATTGTATTAGTGCATACTGAGTATAAAACCATGTTTTCCGTTGTACATTACTTTACGATGCATTGCATGGTCTATTTTAAAATTATTATTATGAGCATTTGAGGCATCATGAAAGGCAAATAGGAAAATAAGGAAATAGGTTTCTGATCAGATGTTATAGTCCATCTGTGACTGATGAGCTTTTTTTTTTTTTTTTTTTTTTTTGGTTTTTCGAGACAGGGTTTCTCTGTGTAGCTTTGCGCCTTTCCTGGGACTCATTGGTAGTCCAGGCTGGCCTCGAACTCACAGAGATCCGCCTGGCTCTGCCTCCCGAGTGCTGGGATTAAAGGCGTGCGCCACCACCGCCCGGCCTGATGAGCTTTTTAAGGTATAAGATTTCAAAAAATAATATTAAAAATAATTCATGTGCCATTTTGTTTAATTTTACATAGAAATGTATCATTATGTGTGATATGACTTCAAGATATGACTTAGAATAACCTTGGATGAAAGTAAGGTATACACGCTATTGTATTTAGAGAAATATTCATTGTTTATAACAGTGTTCTTCCTAAGTGTAGTAAGTTTGACTCCAATGTAATAATCATTTAAGATGTGGACACAGGATTTGTGTGTATGTGCACATAAGTTTTCTGAATATTCATACTGTGGATACATGACCTTGTTTCAGTTTGCTTGGGGTATTAATTATGGCACAGATAATCTGAAATTATTCTTAGTGAAATAAATAATCTGCATACAGTTTTCTTATTTAATTAATGCCATCTGCTTTTTCCAAATTTATATATGTAAAGATTTAAACAAGGTAAGCCTCCCCAAAAGGATAAACAATACTTTTAAAATGTTTCAATAATGATTGTTTGTGATGGCATTCTAATCATTAAAGAATTTGCTTATAGAAATAGACACAATTGAGTTCACTGGTTGTTGTATTGTAATAAGGCCATATAATAGATATGTTGAATTTGCTTAAATTTAATAAAATATGGGATTCCATTCACATTAGCAGACAAATGATGGTGTTATTTGGGTAAAAAGGCTCTTTAAAGGATAAAAATTTAATATTTTTTGCAGATTATTTCTAAAGCTTTGGCAAGCATTAGATATCGGTGATGTGCATAAAATCTTAGGATAATTCTAAATTCAACACAATCAAAATTAAATGAAAACTTCAAACAGAGAATTAAATGAGTTCCATTGAAAGAAAAAAAAAGTTGCTCTAACTAGAAGCTTCAAATGTGGCCAAAGTCTTGAGGACTTACAGAGTAAATGTAAGACTTGTGTCATGTGACTCTAGACTTGTAAACTATTACCTTGATTTTAAAAGGTGTTAAGGTATTAACAATATTTCCTGGACATGTTCTTGCTAACATGGGGTAGTTCTTCAGTTCAGACACCACTATCCATTGAATCTTTGTTTCTTCACAAATTATTCAGTTTCACTTTGTTCTAATTTCATTTGGAAAATATACTACCTACAGATAGAGAAAAAGAGTGATCTTAGATTCTCTGTGACTGGTTTTCCTGGACATTGTGTTTCTTTATGAATGTTCTCAGCATTCTTTTTTTTTTTTTTCTTTGCTATTAAAGTTACTAATTAGCTGGGCTGTGGTGGCACACTTCTTTAATCTCAGCACTCGGGAGGCAGAGCCAGGTCATCTCTGTGAGTTTGAGGCCAGCCAGCCTGGTCTACAGAGTGAGATCCAGGACAGTCACCAAAAGTACACAGAGAAATCCTGTCTCAATAAAACAAACAAGAATACAAGAAACAAGTTTCTTATTATTTCTATCAGGCTTATCAATAAGTTGTGCATTTGATCCCACTGAAAGAAATTTCCCCATTTTCGTCACTATTTTCCTGAAACCCTAACATCTCTGAAAAGGACTAGATGTGTGCTCAAACCCTCTGGCTTTATAGGTGTATGGCTTGTGAAAAATTACTAAATGTTTTTACATGTAAGTCCTCTAATCAGAGGAAAGAAAACCCTTATTATATTTCTGGTTCAACTCAAGAGTTTAATCAGGTCACCCTTGGAATATTAAAAGTTATGACTACAGCCATTCACAGGGTTCTGGTTTTTGAAACCTAATTGAGAGGTCATTTTCAGCACAGAGATGAGTCACATATTTTGAATTCTTAAATCTAGAACTCAAAAGATCATAACACTCTAATTATCTATTAATCTCAAAAACAGAGAAAATTAGGGTCTATACCTTTAAATTGTCTAAAGATGCAACAGTCATGGAAATAATTATGTATAAAAGAAATTTGCTTTCACATATTATAAATTTCCATCAACACATATCATTTACAACTACTGGTGATTTTCAAAGTAAAATAAAATCATTAGGCATTTTTATATTTAAATTCTAGTCTCTTCTCAAATTCTGTATTTCAATTTCCATATTGAGTTCAATCTTAGAAAATCCAGAGTTTTGTATGTTTTTTAAAGAGTTACACATTTTCAATTTTGACCTAAGCATGCAATGAGCTGTTACTTATCTCAATGGGAAGAAATGGAGAAATTTTTCTTGCCCTATATCTCTTCTTATTCCATCCCTGACTGATAGGAGTCTTCTTCCTTTTTTTCAGATGAGCAGCAATTTGTAATTAGTGTTTTTGCAGCTCCCCATAGGATGACATTTGTGGCATGGGGAGGTTTTCAAGCAGTGATCTTAGTTATGAAGGGCTAAACATCTCAACTCTGCACCATCAAGAAATGCCTGATTAAAAAACTGTAACCTAGGAGCTCTGCCCAACATCTTCTCTTCCTACTGTCCACAGAAGAATTAAGAGCTATTAAGGTTAGTCAGTATTATATAAGCACTGGATCATTTGATTCCAAAAAAATAGAATATATGAAATATACTCTATATTTAGGGATCTATAATTATCTTACCTTGTAGAAAATTAAGTCTATATTTCAAAAACCCATATTTTCATTCCTAACATTAGAAGGAACTTTTAGTACTGTGTCCATTGTTTGAAAGAAGTATGCATGGTGGCATGCAGAGAAGAAACCCGCAGAAGCAAAGGAGAGTTCCATTAAGGGGAAGATAGATGAGGTGAGGAAAGACTTGAGGGGAACAAGAAGCTACCACAATAAATAAGAATCAGACTGAAGATAGACACAAGCAAAACAAACATGTCAAATAACTGCAAAAGAGAAAAAGTAGTAAAATGAGAAGCTGGATTGTAGACTAAAGCTTATGAAGCCAATGAAAGACAGTGTCTCAAAACGCTTATTATACTCCCTGACAATCAAAGTATAGGATTTTCTTTCTTTACTGTCTAATGATCGGTTTATTCCCACAGTGTAGAAGCTAGAGCTGGGTGCACTGGAATAGGAATAGGCCAAACTATTTCAAAGAAGACAGAATTACTGATTTGCAAAACATTACTCCTTTGTACTTAAAAAAAATTGTTAGCCTATTTAACAAGGAGTAGTGGATATTATGTGAAGGGCTTTAATTTCACTCCTGTCCCAAGAACATGAACAATAAACTGAGTTAAGTAAAGTGGATTCTGCAGAAAGAAGCTTAGGCAATGTATAATGCTGTACAACAGCTAAGTTGGCAAAACCTTTCCTTGACCTTAAAGAACTATACTTGTTAGAATTATTTCCAAATCAATAACCATTAGACCCAAACAACGTTGATTTGTGCCTTCCTGAAAGGTAAATGGCTCAAACAAAATCATTGCAATAAAATTTTCCTCTCTAACAATATTCATTTCATCAGGAAGCCAATAAATTTGACTCTCATGAAAAGCCAATAAATAATGAAAAGCACAAAACTTTAAATGCATTGGCATGTACAATATCAGCAATTCAAAAAAGTTCTGAAATTGTATATTGGTATGTAGATTATGGCACTTGAAGATAAAAAAGCACACAGGCCAGTCTGAAGATTGTAAAAGTCTCTATGTACCCCTTAATTGGGAGATATATTATGGCGATGAAAATGTGTGTTAAAACCACAGCCAACTTAGTGTTCCCGCTTGTTTCTACAGGAATAAATAAAATATCCTTATCTTATTTTTTTAATTCTGCAGCCCACCTCATAAAATTAAAATAAATAAAAAAAGTAAATGGCAGTGTTGCTATGGCAACATTAAGTTTCTAATATAAGTAGTGTGTGATTGATTTCTTATTCCACAGAGGTTTTATCATCCTCACATCTCATACAGAATCTTATATAATTATGTTGAATATATTTATTAAATTAAAAAATAGTTACATGTATAAAGTACACTGGAAAGAAATTATCAAATGTACATGTGATTATATTGGGTAAGTCAAAATTATTATGATTTAAACAGGCGTACCAATTTTCCTTCCAGACAATACAATTATTTTTAGTCATAGTTTTCATTAATTAACAATACTAGAAATAATTAATAACTAATTTGTTTTAAAAATTGTGTCATACTGTTCTGGGAGTTATATAAGTCAAAACAGTGGGCTCTCACAGCCTCAATTCTCTCCAGGATACAAATTAAAGAAACAAGTAAAGATAAAAAGCAGATAGAGGAGATATATTCGTTTTGGTCACAAATAAAAGAGAAATAAAGTGGTTTGTGAGTCAAAGCCCATCTTGGTATGTGAAAGCAGTCTTGGTGTGCCTCCTCTCCCCATCATAAACAATTCATTGTATAAGCTCTATTCCTGGGATGTGGCCCATCCTTTAAAATGTTCATGTAAGGTGTTGACCTGTTAATGTTCAGGGTGCAGACTTTCTTTGCTGGAAAATTGCTCATTTGGGAAGGTTGATATTGTGCAAGGTTTCACTCTTTTCTGAAATTCAGGGCAACTAAAAAAAAAAACAGGTTAAAATTAAGAATAAGGATACACCACACTATCTCAATATGTCAGACAAAACTGTAATCCTGTCTTCCTTTGCAATAAAATTCCTCAATGCTCAGCTTACAAGAAAACACAGAGTAACAGGCCACACCAAGTACAGCCTTCCTGAGCTTATCATCAGATCTATATACTAAACTATGAGGAAGAAAATGTGTTCCTGCTCAATAAATGTATTACTATGGAGTAGTTGAAGATGCATCTATGGTAGGGGTTCTCAGATTGTCAATCTCAACACAGAACAGCACTGCAGATTTCGCCCTGTGAGCCTCCCTCTGCCCCTCCACAGTCAGCCTAGTATCATTAATTAACTCAGACTTTCCAGACATTGTTTAACAATTCTGTGTTCAAGAGGAATCTTTTTTGTCAATCTGGTCAGTGCTCTCCTTTAGGATATTTATGAAGTTTAGATGTGGTGGAATGAATTTTGTGCATGATAAACACAAGTATCTTCCCAGAAATGCACGTGTGGATCCCTAGGTACAGCTGTAACTGTCTTATAGATGTGGTGGTCCTAGCAAAGAGCTTCTCTCTCTCATCCATCCTCTACTCTGCACAACGCTAGTTCTTGGTTATCAAAATATTCATGTAGCATGGGGTTTTTAGTTGGTGAATATTTGCAATGTGGGAGGAAGCATTGTACGTACTGTATAATCTAATTCCTTAAACGCGTGTACATTTGCAGCATCTAGGACACATCAAGCCGGGCTGCTTGTGACTGGGTGGGTGACTGCTCTTGGCTCCTTGTGTTGTGTTTCCTGCAAGGCACATACTACAAAATAAATAAAAGCTTCTTTGAAAAGTTTAAAAAAATTAAGAATAAGGAAAGTCAGTTCCTGCCGTCTCTCGACCATTGCCAGCAGTCTTTTGCGGGGGTATCTTTGTGGATCTCCGTGGGCCTCCCTAGCTCTCTGCTTCCTCCCCTTCTCATGTGGTCTTCATTTACCATGGTCTCCTATTCCTTGTTCTCCCTCTCTTCTTGATCCAGCTAGGATCTCCCACTCTCTTTCCCTCGACCGTCGCCCTTCATTGTTCCCACTCATGACCAGGCTGTTCATGTAGATCTCATCCATTGATGGGATGGCCAGACACCCTGATAGTTGTGCCATAAACCCCATCCAAGGACTGAGGAATCTGGATGCAGACATCCACAGCTGGGCCCCTGGTGGAGCACTGGGAGTCTAATTAGTGAGAAAGAAGAGGGTTTATATGAGCGAGAATTGTTGAAGCCAAGGTTGGATAAAGCACAGGGACAAATAACCAAATGAATAGAGGGACAGGATCTGTGAACCAAAGGCTGAGGGCCCCCCAACTGGATCAGGCCCCCTGAATGGGTGAGACAGTCATTTGGCTTGATCTGTTTGGGAGGCAGCTGTGTGTTGGTGCCTGGTCCTGGGCTGGTTGCATGAGTTAGCTGTTTGAATCCTGGACTTATGCAGGACGCTTGCTCGTCTGGGAGCGGGGGACTGGACCTGCCTGGACTGAGTCTACCAGGTCGATCCGGTCCTCGGGGAAACCTTGATCTGGAGGAGGTGGGAATGGGGAGGTGGCCGGGAAGGGAGGGGCGAGAGGAGAACAGGGGAATCTGTGGCTATTATGTTGAACTGAATGGTATTGTAAAATAAAAAATAAAAAAAAAAAGAATAAGGAAAGTCAGAGTTAATTGAGACAGAGATATATGATTTCATTATTTTGTTCCTTTGGGGTCCACTAGAGGAATCAACACATTTTAGTAAAAGCAGATTCTAAGTGATTATTTAACATGAGATATACTTTTGTATTTTTTCAGTATTATGTTATGATCAAGTTACCTAGCTGTATTCTATCTCCCTCCAGGGATTCTAAATAACAGTTATTTCTTGGATGAATATGAAAATTAATGGGTATGCTACATGGGAAAATCAGAGTTCACCCTGTAACAATAGAAGAGAGTCTAAAATATTGAATTTCCTGACAGTTGACTCTTTTATCATTACATCTGATCTATGCAGATTTAAATTTTCTTATATTTTTATTCTTACTTTCAAATCTAAAGTATTAGTCCCTAGGGATTCTTTTTTATTGTATAAAATAAAATTCTGTGAGCTAAGAAAGAACAACAATAGACTATTCTACTTCCCACTGATCGGGGATAAGATTTTTGTCTTCTGACTTTACATGGGGAAAAATCCTCAAAAAAGAAATTAACTTTCTGAGTTTGGGTATCTGTCCTTCTGAATGTATTCTAAAAGAATGATGTTGTTTTAAAACAATGTTTTACATCAGTAGTAGAAAATTATCTTAGGTTCCATAACAAAATTTATTATGAAGAAAAATTCTTGTGTTCTTTCCATTTAGAAAAGGAATATCTATCTCTTTTTTAAAAAATATTTACTTAATTCATTTATTTGTTTTAAATCCTGATGGCAGTTTCCCCTCCCTACTCTCTTCTCATTCACTTCCCCCTTCTCCAGTATGCACCCCCACAACACCCCACCATCTCTTGCCTCCTCAATCCACTCCTGTTTCTTCCTCCCATGGGTATCAACAAAGCATGGCATATCAAGTTGTGGTAATAATAGCACTTCCCCTTGTATTCAGGCTGGGCAAGTCAATCCAGTAGGAGGAAAAGGTTCCCAAGAGCCAGCCAAAACATTTAGGGACAACCCTGGATCCCATTGTTAGAAGTCCCACAAGTAGATCAAGCTACACAACTGTTATGTATATGTAGAGGGCCTAAGTCATTCTGGTTGTTGGTTAAAGTCTTTGAATTCATATGAGGCAGGTTAGTTTTCTCTGTGGATTTTCTTGTGATGTCCTTGACCCCTCTGGCTCCTACAATCCTTCCTTCCTATCTTCATCAGGATTCCCAGAGATAGGCCTAATGCTTGGATATGGGTCTCTGCATCTGTTTCTATCAACTACTGGAAGAAGGCTCTCTGATGTCAACTGGAGTAGACACCAATCTGATCATAGGAGATGGCCAGTTCAGGCTACATATCCACTACTGGTAGGAGCCTTAGCTCTGGTCATCCTTGTATATTCATGGGAATTTCCCTTGCATTAGGTTTCTACTCTATCAACAAATGCATCTTCCCTTTCCAGTCATCTCTTTCAGTACTTTCCTCCTCCATCCTTCCCTAGAATATATAGTCTATTCTATATAGAATATATAGTCTGTATATATATATATGTACAGATGTAAACAGAGAATTTTCAACAGAAGCACAAATGGCAGTAAAACACTTGAAATGTTCAACTCATTGGGAAATACAATTCAAAATGACTCTGAGACTCCATCTTACACCTCTCAGAATGGCTAACACCAAAAACTCAAAAACCCTGCCTGTTCTTAATGCCTTATGCCTGAATATATATTTTCATCTTACACAAAATGATTTGTCTTGGTTATTCTCTTTACTTTTAAGAGTTCAGATCTTTCTGAAAAGGATGTTAGGAATTTCTGCCACCTTTCAGATCCTTATTACAGCATGCACATTCAGAATCCCTTTCATAACATCCATCAAAATTATTATTTCAGAGATAATCAATGGTTTCCTCTGTATTAGTTTTATTGACTATTCCCCAATTAGTCACTCTCTCTTCACTAAATAATACACATATTAATTTTATTTCGACATTTGTAATTGATTAACATTCAAATTATTGAAAAAAATTAAAATACATAGTTATTTTTCCTTACCTATTTCAGACTCATTTAATCTACCCTCACCATGTTCTTGCATGGTTCTTGGCCATATGAACTACACATCTTCTCTCCTGGGCATTTTTACCTCCAGCTCATAACTCACAAAGAAAACCTCATCTGTTCTCCTGACTTAAATTATCATTTTCCTGGAGAATACATCATTGTTTCCCTCTGAGTTCTGTTGCTAATCCCAGGATGTAGATTTTAAGTGCCTTCATCTATTCCTATTTTTACTTATTATTTTTATTTATTATTCTAAAAAGCAAATAAATCAAGACAGCAAATACAATTTCTGCTTTACATAATTTTATTACCTTAAATAGTCTTAGAAAATGAAACATGTCTTTCTGAAAAATAAATATAAGTTCTCCTGAACGTTAGCTTATCCAAAATTCACTCTTCCCTTTGTTTTGACATCACTTTTAATCTAGAGATTTTTGTTTTCCTGACAAATTTTGATTTTAAAAGTCATCTTTCTAAACTCTACTCTCCTGTCTAAAGTTCATTATTTTCTGAATAAAATTTTCTGATGCAGAGTTTAAAGCATCTCATTAAGTGTTCAGTGTGTGTTTACTAAAATCAAGCATCAAGGAAGATAGATTCAAGATCACAAAATTCAATTTTATATCACATCAGTATTTCATACTAAAACTAAAGAAAAGATTCAACACTTTTTATAAATTGGACACTAATTTATCTGTTTTACATTAAACATTTCAAACAACATTCAGTAATAAGTAGTGTATAATAGGCCCATATTTGATGTATATAGCATAAAATCTACAAATGATTCTTTTCCAATCATGCACATGTTATTCAAGTGAAGAAATGAGGAAAAAATAATTGATGAAAGTAATGAGTTAGGAACAGTGATGGAGAAGATAAACTGGGTACCCAGTTTGAGCAAGCTACTGAGATGGTGAGATGCTGCTGTGCAGATACATTGTAGGCAGCATGAAAACTGCAGAATACCCAAGTACAGGACACAGAAAACATGAATGCTCTGCAATATTTCTGTATCTGCAATAACAGCCACACCAACAGGCCTGGATCCCACAGTTCAGAGTGACTAGTAGGAGAAGTAATCACTGACCAGATGACATAAAATCCAGTGGCAATGACCTGGATCTTGCTGTTGACTGAAACATTTGGGGGAACAGAAGCAAAAAATAGCCTAATTTTCCTTCCAAGCTAACAGAATCTTTTTGGATGCCAAGCCAAAGATAAACTAAAAATGAGAAGGACAAGAAATAAAAACACAGGAAAAAAATCAGTTGTAGAATTCCAAACTTAAATCACTATGTCAGATTATACATATTTCTCAATCTTTATGGATAAATGCCTCTTAGCCCGGTCAATTGATTTTGTGCCCTACATGTTCGAAGGATCTACACACACACACACACACACACACACACACACACACACACACACACACACCTGCAAATGAATAAGTGTAAAAACAAAATTACTGTGCCATAAGGGTTATAAAAATCATAGAGTATCTTTAATATGATGATCCCATAATCCTTCATTATTACCCTTCTTTAAATATTGTATATTATACATCATCTTCTTTATATTTCTATCCATTTCAGATGGCAACTAAAACAGTTGTCCATAGAAGCACCTGGAGTCCATTTAGATTAAATAATAATCAAATGACATCAGAAAAATAAAAGCTCTAAATTATATAAAAGTATTTCAAGAGTTTACAGGCATCGGATACCCTTGATCAGTTCTAACTTTTTGGAAGACTGATTTCTGAAGAAAAGGATGTGTGCTCCTCTAGGCCCCCTGCCCATGGGCTGCAATTGTGTGGCTTGGTCTTCTTGTGAGGCTCCTAGTGCATGGTGGTGGTTGATCTGCCTGTGTTGCCTATTCTTGGGAACCTTTCCTCCTGCTGGGCTCCTCTTCCAGCCTTAATAGGAGAGAAAGTGTCTAGGCTTGTTGTGTATAACCCATGGCTAGCTAATATACATGGAATTCCTTCTTCATTTTTCTGAAGGGAAGGAAGAGGGAGTGGATGAGGTGGAGGGGAGATTTTGTGGGGAGGGTCTGGGAGGTGGGGAAGAGAGTAGAAACTGTGGTAGGTTGGAAAAAATTAATTGATTAATTGATAAAAATTAAATTTAAAAAGGAAGAAAAACAGAATTAATATTTTTTCATAATTCAAAACCTAATCTCTCATCTTCAAACTAATTCCCTTTATACGCTGATTTTTTCAATCATTTCTTTTGCATTGTATTATCCTAGATTTTTAAGTCTTGTTCACACAAGAATGTCAATACACATTTTTGGTAATGAGGAAACATGGAAGTTTTATTATTTTGTTGTGTGTGGTTATTTTGTGGTTTTGAGACAGAATCTTACTTTTTAACTCAACTCTCCTAGAAATAACTATATAGTCCAGCCTGGCCTCAGACTTGCAGCAGTTTTATCTCACCCTGCATGGAAATTGTAAGCGTGAGCCAGTACATCTGGCTAGAACTGTGTAAGTCTTGTATTTAAAATGTTTCTTTCAAAATGGTATGTGTATTAATAAGCTGAAAAATAGAAGAAAAGAATCTAAAAGGAATCAGAAGTGTAAATAGGTCAAGGGCATTAAAAGTGCAAAGGGGAAACTTCCTCACTCAAAAGGTGTTGTCAAGTGCAGCAATTATCATGGAAGCTGGCAAGGTGAACTTAATAATCCAATTACAACAAGTTATATCCTTCCATCAGACCTTAAACTATTTTCTGACAAGCGTTATTTTGTTGAGTCATCATAACAAAGCAGTAAGGTAGATAATACCTTTCTCTCCTTTTACTGGAGATAAAATAAATGATGAGTATAAGTGATTTTCTCAAGCTTTCTAGTTACTAAAGTAGCAAGGTAATGATGCAAATTTAGAGCTTTAATTAACATACAATCAGCTAATTCCATATTGTCAAAAACTGAGTGCATTGGATTTTCAAAATAGATCAATGGAGAATTAGATCAAATAAACTTTCTTCTGGTGAGGTTCAACAATAGGATATAAGCATACTTTGCATCAATTACATATTTTGCACTGTATGAATTTCCAGTAAATGTGTTTATTACTTATAATTAGGGTTTCAATTATAACAAATTACCTAAAGATTTTTATAATTAATATTAATTGTGTATACCTGTTTTTCAAAAAGCAACATTAGTTATGTTTATTTTCATGTTCTTCATGATAATCTTCAAGAAAAATTATAGCAGCTCTTGTTGTATGTGACTGTAAACATCTTTTTCCATAGTTTACAGTGTTAGGAAAATTCCTAATGAAAACTGACTTCACTTGAGTCTGATATTTTCCCTTTTGCTCCATAATGAGTGACTTCATTATTATTCATAATAGGTATTTACTTCAAAGTTCTCTTTTATGAAGATTAGGTAAGTTAAAGAAAGAAAACATTTCAAAGCACCTGAAGTCATTTAGGCCAGGTGAAGGTCATACATATGTGTAATTCCAGCACTCAAGACATTGAAGAAATAGCAGATCAAGTTCAAGGCAGAGTAGAGAGCTTACCTCTAAATCAATTATTTAATTAAAATAAAAGTTGTGGTATTCTTAAGCCATTTTGTCAGGAATTAGGTTTCATATCTCAGGGTGTGGCATGGCTGAGACAGAAAAAGGGGTCAGTGCAGTAACTAAGCCACATAACTAACCCAGCAGAAAGTTCCCAGGTAGTACTTAGTGAAACAAGATGAACTCTGCTACCCTAACCCATGTTAATGGCAAGTTGAACCTGCAAAATGTGAGGGAGGAAACAGCTCCAGTCCAAGAGTGTTGGCCTAGCAATACTCACATATCTTTGAATGAGGTAAGACTTGTATAAGGGCTAAGTGTGCTTAGGCCAGAAGATAAAGGTCCAAAGATCACTTGTGAAGTAAGGAGAAACACAGGTACAGTGAACATGTCAGAACTGCATGGCTAAACTGTATTCCTAAAATACATTTGAGTGTTTTATATGTGAGATTTTTTTTTTTTATCAAAACTGCACTTTCAACCCTTACATAGGGCAACTTACAGTTCTTGTGACATTTAAAAAAAAACATCAGATTGAAAAGAAGTAATGGCATTTCAAATTTTATTAATGTGGAATGTTGAAATATTGACCAAACAAACAAACAAAACTATTCTTTAGCTTTATGAAACAAGAAATTCAATTGTTTTTTCCCATTGGAGATGATCTATACAATACATTAGTTCGATCCTACTGAATAATTTTTAATAAATAGAGTTATCAGTGGTATGAATGACTCACATATATCCTATTAAAATGATATTTATAGGACTTCTATACCCCTCCAAAATTATTCATGACATATAATGACTCATTGAACCACTAGAAAATATGGTAATAACTAGAAACTCTCTGAGAAATGAATAAATAGTGAAATGTGATTAATTAAGGCTTCACTTTGACTGTTATGAGTCAGATATCTGAAAGTACAGTACATTTCATGATTGTGATATTATTAAGTAAAAAATAATTCAAGAAATGCAAGGAATTTTATTGCCTACACTTGACAGAAAATAATGGGTATCGCTTAATTGATTGATTCTAAAAACAATTGATTTTTTTTATAATTATAGATTTTCATCAAATATTTAAACCTAAGTTTAAAGGTAACAATTCATATGGAATTTACATTTGGAATGTTAATTTACAATAATTACTTTAATAGATTATTAAGCTGAGAAAAACTGGTTTCAATTTCTATGAAAAAAACAACAGTGAGGAAAAATAATTACAAACATCCTGAAAACTCTCCCTATACCACCCATTTTTATAGTGTTCCTCTCTGGACTATGTTTGTTCATGGGTCCTAAGAGTACAAAATAAATTAATTAGGACATGCAGCATTATGAACCTTTTTTCTAAAATATCTAAATGTCTATCTGTATTTCTATGATAGTTGAAAAGAGAAAATACTTTAATTTTCCATAAATACTTGAACCTTAGTGGACATTCAATTTTCGTGTGAAATAATAAGTAGGGAGACACAATCCTGAAGATTACAGGAGAACACAGAACTAAAGTACATTCATACACACACAGAAGAAAGCAAGACTGGTACTGTATAAAAATCCAAAGTACAAAGGCAAGTTTATGCATCACACAAAATTCTAAGGAAACAAATAACAAATAGAACCTGTGATGTAAACCGTATTACTAGTCTCATTCAGAAATCATATTATGACACACTGAGCTTAGCTCTCGTGAAAAGCAGAGATGACAGTATCCTATTGTAATTGAAAATGATAGTTTCCACTTGGTGTTTACAGTTACATTTCTTCTATTTCCAATATAACATTCTAAGAGTTATAATGTGCATCTGGTAATCACAATTGAAAATTTACTACCATTCATTTGGACCATTCAAAATGGTTAATGCCCCATATTCTACATGCACACAAAACTCAAAGGCCATTTTAATGAGCTTTCCCTTCTATTTGTCAGAAACACACTGCTTCTGGCTCTCTACGTTTGTCTCAGTGTCCACAATTTTACCATGAAAGAGCCTGTGGCATCAGCCTCACACTCTTGAAATAAGAATTATCTGCCTTAGCTTGCAATTGTACTGCCTAGTGTAGCAGGTGAGATTGAATTAAAGTTTCCATCTCCACAGGAATGGAGTATTAATCTTTTTTAGGCTTTCTCAGCCTAAGTCCAGTTTAATCCATCTTTTAAAAGGCCTGCATTTGCCAGGAGGACAAGGAAAAAAGTGACCTCACTTCACGAAATTGAAACATTACTAAGGATCTATTAGATGGACATACCATATACTTAGGGTGCTGCAAAAGACAGTTTTATGTTAATTAATTTGTAAATGGTGTATGACACATTCAAACTTAAATCAGAAATATATAATTTAAATTATTAAAATAGGAAGTACAGAATAAAAAATTCAAATTTTTATTAAAAATTATAAAAATTTTTATTTTGTTAACTGATCAACTTTTAAAACTATTTTTGTTATTTTTAAGTGTGAGTATATAACTGTTCCTGTGTGTGAGTGTGTGGACACGAGGGCAGATGCCCAAGGAGGCCAGAGATATCAGATCACTGTAAAGATTTAGTTACAGAATTTGCAAGCTACCCAGCATGAGTGTTGGAAACCAAACTCCCTTCCACACCCCCAACCCCAGAATAATAACACATTCCTTTAACCATTGATCCATCTTTCTAGTCTTAATTAGTACCCCTTTTAATAGCTGAACCTGTGGGAAAAATGTTCTCATAGAATTCAAGAAGACAGGAAGCTTACATTTAATCTAATCTATGTATCTACTTCTGCATTGACTACTATGAATCTACCAGAGTCAGTCTCCATACACTGAATAGATAGCATAAAGCTCATCTCGGCTATTCTATTTTCTGCTCTCTCTTTCTTCCAAGGCAATCATTTCCATAGTGCTAATGATGCTTTAAACAAGAGAATCATATTGGACGATTATAAAATTTCAATAGTATTTCCTTGCATTTAGAAGACAACCTAAATTTAACTTTGGCATTAAATGACACAGTATATGCCCCTTTGTAATATTATAGGGTCTTACTCTAATACCATTTATCTAGTCTTTCAAGGACTTCCACAGTGTTAGAGAATTTTTACAATTCTGTATTTTTAGACAGCAGTAAGAATGCTGGGAGATGTTGTAAGGTAAGGACATTTTTCCTCCTCACAGTAAAGTGGACTAATTGTACATTAATTTGTTAATTGGTTTCAATATTCTTGGTTGACTTTTCCTTTAAACTAGTTGTAACTTATTTTTTTCCACATTAGTGATACAAATAATATTTGTGCATTTGCTCCTTATCTCTTTCTTTGAAGTCATTATTGTACTCTCTTTTACACACTAGCTTTCAAAATATTCATACGTATTGCATGTATTTGTCCTATTTTTGTTTAACAAATAATGATTAAGGTTTCATATAATGACGAAAACACACTTTTGTATTATGACTGCTTTAGGTAGATTTTAGGTGGGTGTGCTAAAAGATAGAAGAGGAGGGAATGGCCACAGTTGGCCAATCAATAAAGAGACAATTCTGGAAATAAGGATCTGATTTTATATGTGTACCAAATTTTTCTTTGAATGATAAATATTATGACTTTCTTAGAAAAAACAAAATTCCGTATGAGATAAGTTATCTGATAACATCTCATTTGCAATACTAAGCTTATAATGCTATAAACAGGAAATATTGCATATAAAATGTTTAATGAGTATTTTTTATCTTTTTTGTAAATACTTATCTTAAGAAAACTTGCTATCATCACATAAAATTATCTTAATAATCTATTCCACATAATACAACAAAAAAATTAAAATCTAGAGTAATTCATTCTATTCAATAGGAAATCATACTAAACAAGTAGACCCTGAGATTTGGTTGGTTGAGAAGCTAGCTGAGGATGAGTTGAGATTACTGAACCCTTGATGCACAGTGCCACCTGCTGGAAACTTTAGTGACTGGGGGTATTTATTGAGCACATGTTATTTATTATTTATGACTTTGTCTTCTACCCTGGAACTACAATAATAGTCAACACATACATTAATTCACAGGGTGTGTACAGTCATACACATTATTGGCAGATCATCATACAAGTCATCATACATCAAACAATACTAGCCTTTCTGTAAGGCAAAAATTTAGTCTGTATGCTGCTCAAGGTCCTCATTAGAATCAATACTTAAAAAGCTTAAATCGGCTTTTAATGTTCATTGTGATTCTTTTATTGTACTATTGGAAAAAAAAAACTCCACAAGTATCCTAAATTGGTTTCTTGAGAAGAAATCCACAGTGGTATGTTGTAGTGAAAATATTTAAACTTTTGCACTACTGCCTACTAATTAAACTAAATACTTCAGACATTCTACTTCATCTTTTGGGAAAAACTCCTCTCAAATAAAAATGTACAGCATTATGAGATCCATGCAAATGTCGACATTAATGTCCTTGTACATGTCATTTTATGTCAGGAAGGACTTTGGAAGTTAAAATCCAAATAACAATATTTACCATTACAGAATCTCCAGAGTCCACATGTGAAACAGAAAGAAACAAGGTGCTGGAAAGATGACTCCTGAGTTCAAGTCCTAGCAACCTCTTGGTGCCTCACAACCATCTGTAATGAGATCTGGGGCCCTGGTCTGGCCTGCAGGCAGACATGCAGGCAGAACACTGTTACATAATAACTAAAGTAAATATTTAAAAAAAAAATTAAAAACAGAAAGAAAGAGACCGGATTCTTCATAGAGGAAAAAAATATAAATTAATTAACATAAAACTGTCTTTTGCAGCACCCTAAGTATATGATGTGTCTATCTAATGGATCCTTAGCAATGTTTCAATTTCGTGAAGTGAAAAAAAAATCAGCTTTGTCCTCATTAGCAGGTGTACTAGATAGAAACCAGAATTAAACATATATATAAAAATATATGTTTAATATATTTTAAGCACCTTTAACCTTTGAAAAGATTTAAAAACTACTTACGTATTTATTATTTATTTATATGTTTGCTTAAATGGTGCTTGTGACAAAAGCCAGGGTCTCATATACACTAACAAGCATTCTACTACCTATGAGAAAAATCAAAATTTTGATGTCTTATTGGTACACAATTTAAAATTTCAAAATATATGATATTTAAAAGTAATCTTTTCTATTTTTATGTTAATAGAACCTTGGATACACAAAACATTTCAAGGAATAGTTTGGGTTTTTTTGTTGTTGTTGTTTTTTGGTTTTTCGAGACAGGGTTTCTCTGTGTAGCTTTGCACCTTTCCTGGATCTCGCTCCGTAGACCAGGCTGGCCTCAAATTCACAAAGATCCACCTGCCTCTGCTTCCCAAGTGCTGGGATTAAAGGCATGCGCCACCACTGCCCAGCTCAAGGAATAGTATTAAAAGATAGTTTTATAAAAATTTTATAAAACTTGTCCTTTTAAGTTTCATAATATATTTATAGATATAATGTTAAAATGAGTGGAATAGGTCATGTAAATACACAGGTAAATTTTGAAAATCATAACTTTCTTTGTCAAAATTTCAGAGTACCTTAAAATGGTAAAATGAGTGAATCTAAATTAATGTTTTCTTCTCAAATCCAAGCATCTTTACAAAATCACTTTTTCATCTTTGGATAATATTGAGTATAAACAGCCTTTAGTTGTTTGGAAGAAGAGTATAAAACTAATGTCTGTGGTAGTTTGAATAGGAATGGCCCCCATAAACTCATGTTTTTAAACGCTTGGCCCATTGAGAGTGGTACTATTAGGAGGCATCGCTTTGTTGGAGTAGATGTGGCCTGGTCGGAGGAAGTGTGTACTGTAGAGGCAGAATTTGAGGTCTCCTATGCTCAAGCTAATTTAGGTGTTAAAGATTCTGCTGCCTGCAGCACATAATGCAGAACCTTTAGCTTCCTCTCCAGTACCAGTCTGCCTGAATGCCACCTTATTCCCCACCATACTGATAAAGGACAAAACCTCTCAAACTGTAAGCCATCACCACATAAATGTTTTCCTTTATAAGAGTCCCATGGTCATGTTGTCTCTTCAAGGCAATAAAAATCCGAACTAAGACGTCGTCATAATATTTTTATTATGAAACAATATAAGAGAGAGTCTTTAATATCATTTTAGCTATTCCCCTAGTCGCTATTCAAAACAATAATGATCCTGTTTTGGGGGAGACTCACATTTTAATATAAAAATTTATGATTTGTTTCAGTGAATATTCTGTGCTGTCTGGTGTATTTTATATAAAATTCTCCAGGATCTGAAGAGATGGCTCAGTGGCTAAGAGCATTGACAGCTCAGACAGAAGACGAAGGTTCAGTTCCCAGCACTCACACGGTGGCTCCCAACTGTCTGTAACTATAGTTTCTTGTGGTGATTTATTGTGTTCCCCAATGTATTGTGTACCCTAATAAAACTTATCTGGGCTCAGAGAACAGAACAGCCACTAGATTAGGTATAGAGGCCAGACAATGGTGGCATACACCCTTAATCCTATCACTTGAGAGGTGGAGATACTTCTGGATTTCTGTGAGTTCAAGGCCACACTAGGAACAGAACCAGTCACGGTGGCACACACCTTTAATCCCAGCACTTAAGATCTCATGTCTTGCTTGGTAAAGACACACTCCTTTAATGCCAGAAATGATGGCAGGAAGCAGAAAGGTATATAAGGTGTGAGGTCCAGGAACTAGAGGCTTTTAAGCTTTTAGGCTTTTTAGCAGCAGTTCAGCTGAAACCCATTCGGGTAAGGACTCAGAGGCTTTCAGTCTGAAGAAACAACATCAGATGAGGAGTTGGCAAGGTGAGGTTGGCTATGGCTTGTTTTGTTTTTCCGAATTTACCCCAATATCTGGCACCAGTTTTTTTTTTTTTTTTTTTTTTTTTTTTTTTTTTTTTTTTTTTTTTTTTTTTAATGAATAAGACCATTTAGCAATTCGTCTTACAGTTCCTGGGGGTTGAATATCCTCTTCTGACCTTCACATGCTCCTACATACTTGTGGCACACATGCATACGTGTAAGTATATAAACAAAAAATTGGAAAAAATCTTGGCATTAAATTTTTAATATTAAAGCCACTAAGACAAATTTCCCTGTGATCATATTTAGAATATATTGGTATAGATAAGATTCTGTAAGTTTTATCTGGTATGAGAACATCAGTTCTGCCTGAGGTACAACTAGGGCTGACAGATTTTTTTTGAGTATGAGGATAGCATTCTCTACCATGGAGAAGGGCCCTAATAAGATAGTAAAAGGATTCCCCTGAAGACTTCAGAAGTCAAAGTGCCAGATCTTAGCAAAAAGTGGTAACAAGAAGAAAGGGCTGATAACATCAGCGCCTTCTCAGATGTACCATTCTCGGGTTCCAAAGAGAAAGTCCAAAGATGTTTTAAGCTTTTCTGGAACATAACCACTGTAGCCTCCTACCTCTCTGTCACAAAAACAGGAATTCATCATGGCTTTATTGTTTGTTTTATTTTTTTCCCTACTAATTAGAGTTCATTGTTTCCATCAATTTTCTTTATTACTAGTTTCTTGAGTTGAGTACATGTGTGTTTGGGTAGCAGTAAAGGGGGAAGGGATTTCTCAAATCAATCTTTCACAAATTCATGAGTGGATAAAAAAGTTGCAATATCTGTATGTCAAATACTGTTCAGAAATAAAGGTTAATAAGCTATTGAATGTACAACAGGAATAAGGAATGGGTGTTAGTCTAAATTTATAAGATTTAAAAAAAAAGACAGGATAGATGGGAAGTATATTCTGTAGGATTATATTAGTAGGAATGCATTAAAAACTCAAAATGGGATACAGGGAATGAAAGGAGTTCTGTGGATTCCCCGGTGGAGGAAGAATAGCAAAACAATTACACACGCCTTCAAGAGAAATCTCCAGGCATAGTGAGATCCTGAATCCATGACACTGCTGCTCCATTAGGAATGTGGCTATGCCCATCTAAACTTCTCAAACTGCATACTTCAAACAATGTGAAATAGTTTTGACTCTTTCAAAATCTGTCATACATGAATGAGTTATTTATTCCATTTGTCTGGGATTAAATTTCATGACTTGGTGTGGATTGACTTAGATTTCTCAGGGTCATGTTTCTCAAGAACACTTTTTACCAAAATATGTTTACACAGTAAGTACTGTACAAAAATCTGACTTAGTTGCATGTTTAGGGTTTGACTAGTACACAATTTGTAATGATAATTAAAACTATTCACTATGCTAAAACTAATTTTGTCATTCAATAAATTTAATTATTATTAACTATTATTAGTGTGTTTTATAGTTCTAGTTTTAGAAGCAACTATGACTTTTTCTGCAATAAATGGCATATACAATTTAGAAATAAACTAGAAAAAAAATAGGTCAATGTATTAAGTCATAGAGTTCAATAAATTTATTAAATTAGAAATGGAGCTCAAAATAATTCTGATATTGAACCTAAAGTAAAGCTCTTCTGCCATTTCTACTGCATAGATTTGAGCTTTCACCTTTCACGAGCAGTAAAAATTTCCATGATGTCAGTAATATTAATTTTATTCTGTCAGAAAGATGACCTGCTCGATTTTGCTTGAATGCAGCCCTGCAGTAAGAAGCAAATGTGGGGATTTTCTTTATTTATTTGTGTGCTAGCTGAGGACAAATGCACACAGGGATGAAGCATTGTCCACAGGTGCAAAATTGTGGAGAAGTACTGATACGAACACTTCTACAAAGTCAATTAGCTAGTTCAATGAGTTATTGACAGCTGCTTATGTTTTTCAGTTATAAATAAGCCAGGTTAAATTAAAGTAATGCCCAAAGTAAGTAATAGAACATTTTATGTACAATATCATTTGAGAAAAAAAGAAATAAATTTCAATGACTTACATGATAAAAAAAAACAAAGCAAAGGTTAGTAAAGTGTTAAGGAGAAGCCATGTATTATAAAAAATTAAATTCTTGTAATAAATCTTCAGTATTCAAAATTGAAAGGAAAGATCCATAGATTGTATATGTATAAGTACTAGTGTATAGAGAAGGAAGATAAAGGTAGGTTGAATTATTTCACTTCTAAGTTGAAATTGTTAGATTTTTATTTGAAGATAAAGAAAAGCAGACAGTGCAGAACTCTATAAAAATCTGAATGCCTATACCTATCTTAATTACTCAAGATTAATATGCAAAATAAGAAGCTAGAAGAAAGATTGGTGTCCGGCAGTATAAATCAGAGTGTATCAGCAGAGGAACTAAGTTCAAGTTTATTTCATATTTCAGTCATATTCAGACTTCAGAAGTAAACAAAGCATAGATAGTGGACAAAATGCAATATTCTCAGTGGAGCTTGCTCAGCCAATCACAATCAAGTGAAGCAGTCATTACATTACTAAATATAAAGTATTGACAATAAAAAATAAAATCTATTAATGTCTCCTGTGTATTTGAATCAGAGAAGGTTTGGAAGCTACACGTGCTGAAAGAAATAACTGAATTTCAGAGGTATGAGTTTGGGATTTTACAATTTCAAACTAAAGACTTTGAACCTGTGTCAAAATAGCTATTTGTCTACTTTTGTGTTTGCTAGATCTACTTTTGTTCTTATTCTTCCATTTTTAAATCAGTGACACAAATGAGTATATTTCACATATCTTCAAACACACAGAATTTTAAAAGTTTGTTGTGTTATAATGACCAAAAGCAGAAATTCCAGACAGACTTACAAATGGGCAGGACATATGGGTTTTTAATATTGTTTTAAATGACTTATTAATATAGCCAATGATATGAATAGTAGAAAAATCAATTGGTAACATAGAATGATAATATGATTGGGCATTTATTTTTTAATTAAAACAGAAAATTAATGTGGGGCTTAATAATATGTAAATCATAGTGTCTGAATAAAGTTTAACAAAGTAAAAATGAGAAAGTTTAGAAGTTAGAGGTTTAAAATATTGTACTCATCACAGGTAACAGAGTAAGAGTTATGTATGTTGATACATAAATTTAGTCACCCTAGGATGTGCTGAGGTCAGAGATGCTTGAGATATTTAAGAATTGAGTAGATGATTACTTGAAAGTACACAGAGGGCTGATGTAGATAGCATAAATTAATGATATTTCCTGAGTTATGCAGTTATTTAATCATTAGATTCTTCGAGTTTATCTGAAAGGTACCCCTCATTTTAAATATGATAACTGCAAAATATCCTATCCATTTGTTTTTATAGTGAATGTGGTAAGAATTCATTTAATTGTTGATTTTATCAAAATTTGTATCAAAACATTGCAAGTGATGGTCAGTCTCTTAATGATTGTATTTTGTAAACAAATACTTTAATACATTTTAATTGGGTGTTTACTTAAATCTAATTTTCTAGTGTGTTTTAAGATGATGACTGTGTGTGTGTCTTTAAGATAAGACAGAACACACACAGCAAAGTTGAGAGCTGTTCCTATTTTTTTTTTTTAAGCTGCTGCTAATTTCAGGCTGACAAGAGAGGTAGTTTAATTAGTGAGCTGCTAATACCTATTTAAGTGAGCAGCCAGGGAAATCTCTGCTGGAGAAAGGACATGTTAAGTCCCCAGCCAGCCCAGGCCATTCTCTTTGCCTATTGCAACTGTTTTAAAAAAGGAAAAAAGAAAATAACTATTTTCACAAATGTAGAAACAAAAGTGAGATTACAAAATTCAATATGTTTTGGAACACTGCCTACTTCAAAAAATAAAATCAATGCTTTGAAAGCCCCAGACCAGTGAGAATGAAAGATGACACTTGTAATTTGGGTTATTTTACTTGGAAAAGAGTACCTACTGGATGTGAAAATCAGGGTTAATGGTTACGTGAAACTAGACTTACCAAATAATCAACATATTCACTTAATGCTGAAGTTATAATTGTTCCATTTCTTTCTATGAATAGCCATATGAACTAGCAATTCCTTACATTTTATCATTTCAACAGCAAACAAGTATACAAACAATGTAAAAATAAAAAATCCTGAAATTTAACTAGTTATTTAAAATGCATATTCCTAAATATAATAATGGGATTATCTGCAATTTAATTTAAAAATTGACTCCCATGAAATTGAATTATAATTTCTAAAGCCTTGAATTAGTGAATTTATTCCTAAATAAAATTATTCTAACATTTTCAAAGGATATTGAATGTATGAATTTCTTTATGGAGTCAAATTCTAAATTAGGATTAAATAACAAAATTTAAAGTAAATTACATGGTTTAATCTCATAGTAGATATACTGAATAATGTGCTCACTAACTGTGTTTACTTATGTGTAAAACTTTGCTTAGAATATTCTTAATTTATCACTGAACTGTGAGATGTGCTGCAGACTAACGAAATATTTCATAAAATTATCCAATAGGACTATTAGCATCCATCATATGAGAACC
The DNA here is from genome assembly GCF_004664715.2 of Peromyscus leucopus. NCBI lineage: Eukaryota > Metazoa > Chordata > Mammalia > Rodentia > Cricetidae > Peromyscus > Peromyscus leucopus. The sequence goes on from NC_051076.1 coordinate 42,618,050, forward strand.
CCTGAAAAAAAAAAATCACACAAAAGAACCAAAAGACTTGGAGTCTTTCTTAAAATTATATTTATTTCTTAAAGTCTTTAGAGTGGTATTTTGAGAAATTTAAAATATAAAAGTAATTTAATTTTATTTGTTTTGAAATACTTAGTGTATTGTAATAAAATCAAATTATACAAATGTTCATCAGATACCTTAAAAAAAGAAGCATGTTATATGTTTGTGCTTTATAAACTTGCATAAAGCATAAAATCTATATTCTAATTACCTGTATGTTATTTTTCTTACGTTGCTTTATTTTGTAAAAATAAATGTTTACTTCATTCATAAAGTGCATGAACAGTTAATTAACAAATTAGTGACAATTACAATTATTAAATTTATCTAGAGGCTCAAGTGTATCTTTCTCATTAGATGGTATGATATTGTGTGGGCTTGGAGGGAATTACCAAATTACCTCATATGAGGAGAGTAACTTTGCTTCATGTAACAATATGCAAAGTGCTTCAGTTTGTATGTGGCAGTGACTGCTAGATCCTTATGTCTTTGCATTTCTTGAAGTAATTGTAGTTTTGACTTCCTTAAAATCACATTTTACTATGTTTTATATTTCTAGCATTTTCATTTGGGGAAAGAGTGTTTAATAATCGATTTATCCACGTGGCAGATAATATTAAGATATATAGGACACCTTTTTATATATAAGCAATGTTTTGTCTAAGATTTTCAATAACATTCAAAACTTACTATACTGTTGTTGAGAGAGGAAGGTCACACAGCATAGTATATGACAGCAGACAGAGACAGACTTTGCGGCATTAGCTCGACTTCTATGTTATACTGATCTGGATATCACATTTGGGGCGCCAGGCTTGTGCTGCAACATTTTTACCTGCTGGGCCATCTTGTTGACGTCTTCAGAGACAACTGACCCAAGCTCCTGGGAACTCACAATCTATAGATTGACAGCTATGGAGCCTGCTTGGAAGACAATTGTGTAGTTTGATCTGCTTAAGGGACCCCCTGGTAGTGGAACGGAATCTATCTCTGGTGCATGAGCTCGTTTTCTGGAGCCTATTACCTATGGTGGGATGCCATGCTCAGCCTCGGAATTTATCTATCCCTGGTGCATGAGCTGGCTTTCTGGAGCCCATTATCTCTGGTAGGACGCCATGCTCAGCCATGAAGCAAGGAGAGGGGCTTGGACCTGCCTCAACTGAATGTACCATGCTTTCCTGACTCACCATAGGAGGCCTTATCCTTTTGGAGGAGGGGATGGACTAGAGTTGAGAGAGAGGGAAAGGCTGGCAGGAAGAGGGAGAAGGGATGAGAGGGGGATCTGTGGTTGGTATGTAAAATGAACAAAAAATCTTAAAAAGATGTTTTTTATTCTAACACCTATTTTATAAATTTAAATAAAGTTGCTTTTGAATGTCTGTTTCATTTTTAAAGGTTTTTGTTAATCTTAATACAACCATTATTTTTGATGTGTGTTAACCTTTTTTAGCTCATGCACCTAGAATATTTTAATCATTATGTCCCATGTCAAAGTCAGTTTCACCCAAGAAATGTGTCTTAAAACATCCATATAATTTCACAGCAGTTGTGTTTTTCTAGATGTAATAATTTTATGTGTTATTTATTCTCATTTATTTTACTTATCTCACCTTATCTAAACAAATTCTTATATATTTCCAAAATCTCATCTTTCCCAGACCTGTGTTTCCTCAGATATTACAGTGACATATTGAGGCAACCAAGTGTACATGTGTCTGTAATGTTTATAGGTGTGTTCAATGTTTGAAGAACGTGTGTGTTTGTGGGTAAGAAATATGAGCAAGTGTGCTCTACCACTGAGTTTTAAGATGATTACCAATTCCATTGTTTGCTATGGTTACACATTTCTGCTTACTTCCTTCAGTAAAAAGGATATCTGATTTTTTTTCAGAGTACAACGCCAACTGTGTTAATGCTTTATTTTATTTTATCTGCATCAGTTTTGATAAATTGAATTTTGTCAGAACCTACATTTTACAAAAAAAATAAAGAAAATTGAGTAATATAATGTGTGTGTATGTGTGCGCATATGTTTATTAGTATATTGCTTTGTGTATTTTTTGTGTACATATGTTTAAGGGTGTGCTTAACACACAGCCTGTGAGCATATAGTAGCCAGAGTTTGACATTATTTGTCTTCCTCTATCATTCTTCTGCTTATTTTTGAGGCACAGTCTGTCACTGAAGTTGTGGAAATAAACTGCCGTGTCTGGCTTTTCCTGGATGCTGGGCAGAATCTAGGAATTCTTTATGCATGTACAGCAAGCGTCTTATCCAGAAAGGTCTGAAAAGGGTTTTGTTGTTTTTGCATTTACATGTGGGTTGCTAGAGACACACTAATGTGTGACATTTGGGGGCTTATTAATCAGTGTATGGGGGGAACATCATTTCACAGACCCTCATCACACTGACAAAGAACAAGAACATTCATCGGAAACTTTATAAAATGATTTGTTGGGTTTTTATTCCTGCCTTTTATTCCTATTTAACACCCAAGAGTCCTTATCATTAAGAAATAATTCACACCAGGCAGTGGAGGCCCACACCTTTAAGTCCAGCTCTAGGAAGGCAGAGGCAGCTAGATCTCTGAGTTCAAGGCCAGCCTGGTCCAAAGAGAAAGTTTTAGGACAGGGCTACACAGAGAAAGCCTGTCTTGAAAAACAAAAGAAGAAAGAATTCTCAATATTAGTCAGTACTCATGTGTTTCCTCCTAGACTTTCAAGATTTAACTCCCGAAGAAACGTGGCAAAAAAAAAAAAAAATTGAATTAAAGTATAAATAAATGACATTTTTACCATTGAAATATATCACAATATCACATGTGGTATATTTCTCAGGCAATTCTATGCCCTTTTATTGTTGTCAATATCATACCTTACATATTTGAGGAAGAAGTTTTTGCAGTGTAGCTTCCCCACAAATTAGGTCTGGAGTCAAGGGAGGGTTGCCTTGCTTCTATGAAGCACCAGACTGCTTTTGTGAGCATCTAGTTAGCTGAAGGTAATGATGACCCTGCCCTCCGGATTTGATGTGAATGCTACCTTTGACCAGATGGTTAAAATAACTCTCTAAATATTAGAATATGTTTAGTCATTTGCTAAATTATCACTATTCCTTCCATGTCTTGACATTCATTTCAGTATCCAGCTTTATTTTCTGAGTATAATTTTATCACCTGAAGATACTATTTCATGGGATATTTTAAATGATTATACCAGAGTTTAACATTTAAAAGACATTTAATTAAGAGTCTCCATGATTTTTTCTTCAATATGTGTAAATTCGTACAGAAGCTGTTCAATGAATGCTGTCTTTATATTTCCATGATATTTGTGAGATTAACACTTACATTGCCTAGCATCTCAGTAAGTAGTACTTTTATATATGATACATGTTATATAGAAAATCATTCCCAAATTTTAAGGCTGCAAGCAACTTCAGCTTCTTTTAGATCACTGAGAATACTGTGTATTTACTAGTATGAAATATTTATTTACTGAGTGAAATCTATCAGTCTGTGTTTAACACAAAAAGAAATTAAATCAATAGATGTATTTTCAAATATCAGAATATATAATCAGTTATCCATGGAGACTTTTTACTTTTCTGTAATTGGGACAAAATTTTTACTTTAAGCAAATTCATTAAATATGAGTTCATATAACATATGAATGCTTTCATATTACAATATTTTTATCCTGTTTTATAGAATCATTATTTAAAGTATTTAAATATCCATTCTTTTAAATTGTAGAAAATGCCATCAATGAATTTTTTTTGTAAAATAATCACATATATAATATAGGGTTCATAAACAACTAGCAATTAACAAGATTTGATTTCTATGTAAGATGGATTTGTAATTGAAAAACATAATGGAATAAAAGCCATGCATAAAACTGAGCATTTCTGTACAATTTAATGAAAGTTTAAGAATAATCAAATGTATATATTGAATTTGGAGACAGTTCAAAAAGGGAATGATTTCACTTTGAAAGCTATCGTATTTTAACTCAAAGCTTGTCATGCTCACTTGCAACATCTGTATTGTGAATACAAACTGTAATCACGACTCTAACGATACGCATCTGAGCATGTCAACATTTTATAGAAATCTGGTGTTATCATTACCTCTCCTCGTTGTCCATACATAATCACAACTTTAACTCTGTTCCTAACAAGCTGCCTGTCTTTGTTTCATCATATTATAAGTTTATTTTGTTCCCTTCACATGAGATTTTGTCTCAGAGTCTGACCTGCCACCTCTAACGTTTGCTATGTTTGTGTCAACGCAATGATACCTGAGTGGTTTCCGGGTCTGATGTACATTGCCTTATGATATAAGCTATCTTTAAGTTTCCAATATTTTGAAGGCATTTTTAAAAGTTATTCTTCTGGAAGGAATTTTTTTTTGTTTTTCTATGTAAATTCTTATTTCATGAGGAATAGATTTATGTGCATGTTGTGAATAATATATTGTATTCTTTCATAACGATACCCATAGCAAAGAATAATTTCTTTAAAGATTCACCCTATCTTGCACCCTAACCACATATCTAGTGATATATGAAGTAGCAGTTTATATCTGCATATTTTCTATGCTTCTAGGATGTATTAACCATTACAAATCTTTTTCCACTTAAACGCATTTCTCTGCACACATACATCAATATTGATGTCTATACATGCATATACTTATATTCTTGCTATATAATATATATATAAGAATTCTATTATTATATTATGTTATATTTTATATTACATATTTGCACATATATATATCCCATATTTTTATTACCGTAGCTTTATAATAACATGATCCTAGCAAGGTCCTTCGATATAGATAATTCTCATATTTGTGTGCTTTAAACTATGTGATATAATTATGTGAGGTTATTTTGTATAAACATATTACTTTATTTGCATTTAAACTTCAAGAATTAAAGTTAAGGATGGTTTTATTTTTATTTGTTAATATGTTTAATCATATTCCTTGCAAGAGTTTGGTTAGGAAACTTGATGAAAAAACCAATAAGGCACAGAATTGATCCTACTTTTTCTTCCTATTCTTACATGTACAACATTCTTTAAAAAATTGCCTCCAAGAAAGCAAAGAAATTATAATAGCATTGCTTATCTATACTTATTTTGAATTATTAGAAAATCATTGATGTATCGTCATGATTTACTTCTGCATGCAGTTTACAATAGAATGGGGTAAGGAAAGCAAAAGAATATTTAATCACCATATCTAAAGATTTAATTACATGAAATGTTTCTGTTATAGGAGCACAAGTTATGAGGATGTTAACTTGGAACCTTCAGGCATGGTTCAAGAAAGACATCAATTTGTCTTGTTGATAACAATTCCCTTATCTTGGCTTCCTATAACTTGCTAAATTTGTAAGTGGAGATTTTTCAATGCAACTTGTTAATTTTAACTTGTTAACTTGATGTGCTGGAGAAATTTAGACATATACTGTGAGCTCACAGCCTTAGTTGCTTCACCATGTAACTATAAAGCTATGTTCCTATGTATTAAGACACAAGTAAATTTATTCCTGTTTTATGTTTTAAGGGCAAACATTTCTCCAGTGCAACTGATTTTACTACTTCCTTTTTACTATTTTTAAAGTTTATTTGTTTTTATTTTATATCTATTTGTATGGGCATTTTGCATATAATTTGCCTATGTATCACATGCCAACATTGTACCTCCAAAGGTCATAAAAGGTCATTAGATCCCCTGCACTAGGGTTGTAGATGGTCGTGACCTACCATGTGAATGGTGGAAATTGACTCTTGGTCCACTGTGAAGGCTGTTCTTATTTTTAACCTCTGAGTCATCTCTCCAAAACCCTTAAAAATGCTCCACCCTTTGCTTCTATTTTTTAAATCATATGTAAGCATGAATGATAATTCACGACTCCATTTTTTTTAACATGCCACCAAATAAGTGAAGTATCCATATTCATATTCTCCAGGTTCCAGATCCCGAGCCATGGAGGACTTCTGGAGTCATTCACAGAAATCTTCAGTATCCATTCTCGTGCACTTTTGTTTAGACTTGCCAAATTTAGTAAATGAAGAAACTGACAAATAGTTCAATTAAAATGTAATAATAAGCAGCAACAGTTTTTACAGTTAAATATGTCACAATATGACAGAGGGGATATTTCTTAGACAAATATCTACCATTTGGCTTGTGTGGAATCATACTTCTAACAAGGCAAAGGGAAGGTATTTGCATTGTGACAGCCCTCCAAAGGGAGTACTGTAACACAGAGGGGGCTGCATATCTTAGATGAGGCACAGCTCCCCTGATTCCAGAAGCAAAATCCGATAGTACTTTCCTTTTTTTAGAAAAAAAAAAATACAGAGTGGTCCTCTTTCACTTGACAAAAACTGTACCTTTTTAAAAGAGAAGACAATTGCACATTGCTCTTTGGGTGTGTCAGACCAGTGAACTTTAATCATCTCATCTTGCTCTAGTATTTGAAATGAAAGAGAAGATATGCTTCCAGAAAAGGAGAGGGGATGGAGAAAGACAAGTGAAAGAGATTTGACCTAATTATGTGAATATGCTTAATACGTTCTAAATTCAGAGCTAATGCCTTCCAGAAGATTTGGCAATGTAATATACCACATGAAGGAGTTTATGGCGGTTATAAGCAATAGTAGATCTGGCTGATTACTTTAGGAAATCATATGGTCTTTAAAAATGATAAACCAAGTAGATAATGTGGAATATATTAATTTTCCATCTGTGTTTTAAATATTCATAATCTCCACATTAGTATTTATGGCAAATATATGCAACAGTTTAAAAAAAAAATCTCTGAAACTTTTCTCTTTTGAGAAAGGTTCTGTGTAGTCCTGAATGTTTTGGATCTTGGTCTGTAGATCAAGCTGGCCTCAAACTCAAATATCTGCCTGCCTCTGTCTCCTGAGAGCTGCAATTAAAGGCACGTGACATTACTGCTTGACATCTGAAATCTATTTTTGAAGATAAATAAGAGACAAAAGAAAGGTCAACCCCTATAAAGTTATTCTAATATCTATGTCTGAGATTTTCTACCCTTTCAAAGATGAAGTCAATTTCTTCAAAATAAATTTTTGTGTCTATGGCACAATATGGAAAGGTAGATAGCAATATCTGCACTTAAGGAAATTCTGGGTGGACAAAGCAAATACCTTTCCTCAACACCACTGAAAAACTCCAATAAGAGATTATATTATTCATTTCACAATATTATCAAAGTCTATTGCATTGTTATAAAAGCATGAAAGCCTTTAAAATGTTCAAACCCCAGCTCAAAAGCAGATGGCTCTTAAACCTTCATTTTTAAATCTACTTAGCATCTGATCATGTTATTCAAGCCACAAAGTAAACACATGAGAAAACCTAAAAAAATTATTTTTTAAAGACAAAACAGTAAATGAGCCCTGCAGAGAATCTCCAAATGTTCTATTTATTTCATAGTTTGAAATACTGTGACCCAAATAATGATTTTGACTCAACTCAAAACCAGACAAAACATAGGGTACCAGTCTGCTATTCACACATGATTGGATAATCAGCCAATCCACCAAACACATGCATAGAACACCTTAGACATCCAGAGAGAAACAGGCACCAGCACAATCTAGACAAATGCTCTGGCGTCACCTCCCTGCCTGCCTGTCTTGCGTAGCTGAAGGGTTAGATATTCCCACAGTCTGAAAGGCAGGTATCTTTAGTAAACCTCTGAAGGGAAGATTTTTAATAAAGCAAATATGCACAGAAACATGTAACCAGAAATCTCATACCCTTTTGTCTGTGACAAATTTAGGCATAAAATTCTTCCTATTTGTCACTTTGTTTAAAAACTTATAATAACATTTTTTCCCACTTCTTAGACATAATAGTGCTTTGTGTGGACTAATGCTTTTCTTATTTTTTGGAAGTTCAGCAATGAGTGGAATTTGCTAAGGATACGCAGTATCTTCTGGGAATATGACTACAGATAAGATTTATAAATTTCTCATAATGCTATATAAAAAACTATGTACAGGCCTGAAGCACAGTGCCCTCTGGTGCACATACTGCAGAAAATAAAATATTTATACAGCATTATCTGCATAGACACTGACACAAACAATGAGGTAAGTCTGATTCTTCATAAATGCCAACAACTGGAAGTTGCCAACTCTGCCTCAAAGACACAATCTAAAGCAATAATTTGCATAAACATTCTGAATGACAAAAATAAATATGATCTAATTCATTCAAGTGACCCCTGCTACATTGATCTTTTCAATCTCTGGGCTGTGTGGGAATAAGCATCTTTTGATGATTTCAACAACTCTTTTGTACAGCTTACTTAGACTTCAAGTTTAAAGGAATTATAAAAGTTAGCAGCCGTATATCTTAATCCTCTTTGGGTTGTTTGCTATCATCATCATCTTCCTTTATAGTCATACCTTTGCTTTTTCTCCAAGCTTAAGAATATACGATTACATTATTTTAAAAGAGCACTCCACTAGCACACTCAGTGACTAGTAGATGATTTCATTCCCATTTAGGCTGAAGAAGGGTACCACCACCTGATAAAAGCTATAAAAGTAATTTTTAATCATGTGCATTCATAATGAAAAACAGCCTTCAAGAACACTGGTATGTACTCTCAAAATTGATAGAGTTATACAACCAGTTACCTGTTTTTCTAATAATATGTCACACTTACAAGCAATAATTTTAGACAGCATGAAAATATCACTGTGGTGTTTGGTCAGTGATAATCCTTCCAAGACTTTCCCCAGGAGCAACCCTTATTTTCACATAACCTCCAAGGATGATGTCTGCAATAGCTTTCCCTTCATACCTGTATATCTTGTATCTTGTGCTAAATCCCTGTCGGCTTCTGTCCACAAAATCTGTGTACTCCTGTGAGCGATGGAAGGGTCCCTTATCAGAGAGGAGCCAGTCGAAGGGGCTTGTGGCATGCTGGTCAGAGACAGCAGTAACCGCTAAAACCCAGCAATGAAGACTCAGTACTGTCCACTCCCATAGAGCCATCAGAGAGGACAATTCAGCACCAGCTCTGCGCCGCCATATCATGCTTCCACTGGGGACTTAGAGCCTTCATCCTCTCAGCTCTCCCTCAACACCTAGACAGAATACACAGGCAATTAGTTACCCCTCAAGAGATTCTCCACCAGCTGAGGAACTGAGCTGGCAAACTTCTCTGATTTTAGTCTGTTACATGCTTTTAAATGAGATGATAGCAGAAATGACCGTGAAGCAACACATACTTACTTCTTTTTACAGAGCTACGTATTTTTACACTTTGTGTCCAAATTTCCATTTCACTAAAAATTCAATCAGTATGTAAATTACAGGCCATATCATACCAAAACCATCCAGTGGATCATTCATTAAATATCTTGAGCAATAATAATCTTGAGCAAATATTTATATTTCTCCTTGAACTATTTCTAAAATTTCATATGATCAAAATAATCATGTTTATTGATTGTATTAATATAGAAATCTATATTAAAAATTATTATAAATAAAGCATATAATTAAGAACATTATAAAATTTAACAATAGTGTATTCGATATTTTCTAATTTCTTTTTAATTTTTATTTTGGGATATATAGCTATACAAACATACGTGTGTGTGTATTGGCATTAACGTGTCTGAATATAAGTATACATGTGACACAATACATGTGCGATTTTTTTTTATATAATTTTCTTTTTTTTTTTTTTTTTTTTTTTTTTTTTAATTTTTCCTAGACAGGGTTTCACTGTGTAGCTTTGCGCCTTTCCTGGATCTCGCTCAGTAAACCAGGCTGGCCTGGAATTCACAGAGATCCGCCTGGCTCTGCCTCCCGAGTGCTGGGATTAAAGGCGTGTGCCACCACAGCCCGGCACATGTGCGAATTTTGAAGGCAACTTCAGATTCTGGTTCTCTTTGCCTTCCTCTTCATTTGAGGTAGGATCATCTGGAGTTTTTATGCGCTAAATATGCCAGGAAAGCTGACTCAGGAGATTTCACAGATTTCTTCTCTGTGTCTTCTCTCCATGAGCATGCTGGGTGCATACTGCCACACCTGGCTTGTTTTGGGGGATTCAACTTCAGGGCCTCAACTTTGTGCAATAAGCACATTTTCTACAGAGCCACCACAATAAGCTCTTATAGTTATTTCAAGGTGTCTGGTTTTGTTTTGTTTTTGGAATGGTCTCACTATGTTGGCCAGGCTAGCCTCCTCCATTTCAGTGTGTCTGCCTCTGTTTCTTTTTTCTTGAGTGCTGAATTAAAAGTGTGCTACTAAAACCAGATCCTGTATCTATTTTAAGAAATGCATTTGAAATATTTATTCGACTGTCATCTGCATAATCAAATAAACATGGACTAAAATAATTACTCTAAGAATACAGAAATATACCAATATCTGTATATAATCAAGTATGTGTACATAGACAGATGATAATAGGTAGGATGGTGAATGTTTATAGCAGAGATGAGTAAGAAGGGAAGGTATTTGTCCAGAAATATTTTTCTCATATTGTCTTAAACTTCTTTTATTTTGGAAAAAATTATAATTCATTTCTCAGAGCTTTAAAACATCCACATAGATACTGTGTCTTTTCCATGCATAATCCTACATAGTTCATGTGTACACAGAAACTTAACAGTATAGATTATTTCTAAAATTTGAAATTGTGCATATTATATTATACCCATTCATGAATGAAGTAAGAGATGAATACTCCCAGTACATACTGCTAGTGTGGAATACTGTAAATAATTCTGTACCAAGCTGCTGGTATGGTATAATATTATGTATAGTATGTTTTAGAAATATTTGAATTTAGTTTGCATTCTCATTCATTTTTAAATGATATTATAAAGTGTTTATATTGTCAGTAGTAAAAAGTTTCAGCATAAAATCTATAGCTAGCAGAATCCTTCACAATATAATCAAAATTCCCAATAGTAAGTAAAATACTATATAATCACTTGCATGTCTTCTGCATTCAGATGAAAATTTGGTAAGCTTAGTTTACTGTTCTATCTGCATCTCTATATTTTTAATTTAATCCTAAACTGCTTTGATTAAAAAAGGTATATACCCATGATTTTATAACTAAAAATATCTAATAATGATAACAAACCCACATAGCTTAGATTATTAATGTGACAATTTTGCAATCTACAAACTTACAAAACAATGTCCCAAAACAATACATTGACTTTATCAATCACATGAAATAGCTCCACTGTAGTGATTAAGAAAAGCTCTCTTTTGTAACTTACATAAAAAAGTATCATATGGAAATACTTCTAAAACTATTTACTTTCAGGATTTATATGCTATAGTAGATGTAGAAACATCTATGAAGAAATCCATAGCCTCTGATAGTTTCTAAGTATCATTGTCAAATCAGTAATTTCAAAACTTCCAAATCTCTTGAATAAAATTAATATATTTATGCATTATCTTACATGAGTACTATACCTTTTGTAGTTAATTTGCATTCATTAGCTTACTATTTCTTTGTACTATTCAGTTAAATGTCCCTGTAATCAACAAATACTATTTATCTATGCCAACCAAGCATTCATGAATTTCTACTCTGTTTTAAAAAGAATTGTATGTTTTAAATTCCAATGAGAATTTGTATTAACAAATGAAGTCAGGCATTGTTTTACATCTGCATTCAACATCTAATATGAAAGAAAATAATTTTGAATTGAATGAAATTTGTAACTATGCCATCTTCCAGGGCCTTCTGATTAGCACATATACTATGATTAAATTAGTTGAAAATTTATAAACAAAGGTGATGTGTGCAACTAGTAACTTGGAAAATGATGCTTTGAAATCACAATCAGATCACTCTAATCTTCATAGAGAACAATTTTACAGCATCTAGGCCATCTGGGTTTGTTTATAGGTGCTGATTCTGAAGCATGATTCCTTGTGGCTCAGTTTCCTCAGTTTAGGAAGAGTTAGCTGCATCAGTCTTTTGTTACTGGACTGAATGATTGACATCAATATTTCTGTGAAAGGTAGTTTGATAACACAGTTTCCAAAGTACTAGGTAGAGCTGCACTGTGTTGTGTCGATTGGAGAATATATATTACAAAGGATGGATCATCACATGATTCAATAATTAAAAAATCAAAAAGGAAATAATCCAGTACACCAAGATTTTTCCTCAGATTAGTAAAGCTGTAAAATGATCTTGACCTTGCCATAAATTATTATGTGATTATTTGTCTAACACTGGAAATAAAACTGTCAATGCAAAATATTTTCTAGAACCTCGAATTATGTTCTGCATTAAATAGAGTAATAAAATAAACTGAAGAAAAACAAGCAAATCATGAAAATCAAACTATAAAACTAAGACTTTGTAGTGTAATATGTATTTTTAAAATTTAGCATTGCTAAGATATCCTTTCTATAACAAAAAGAAGTTAAAAAATCTTGTTTTTTTTAAATATTTATTACATATAATACTTTTACAAACTCCATTTTTACATATTCATATTTTATGTTCATTCTTTCATGTTCTAATGTCATTTGCAAAATACCAATGATGTTAAAAAATTTGTTTCCAAAAGTACAAAAATGACATATATCACAATGTCTAATAATATATAATGAATAACACATCATACTATGACACAACTCAAGTAGAGAGTGATAATTCCTCCCTAGCTCTCTGTGTTCTTGATCCTAATGCCAACACTTTATGTTTATCTAAAATAAGGATATAAAATGTATGTGGAAGTCTAAAAGTGTTAAAAATATATATAAAGTATTTCACATACTATTAACTTTGAATTTTTAATACAACTGAAAGTATGAATTTTAAAAATAGTGTTAGGAATCGATTTTTAAAATTGACTTTTGCTCATGCCCAAAATATTTTAAAAAATAATTCTATCAACCATTCCTATTCAACTTTAACCAATGGGAAAACTCATGGAAAGTTGAAAGACCAGTATAATAAACACATCTTTCAATCATACCTTCTCTTCTCTCACACACCCCTTGCTGTCTAACTTACACACAGATTTATGCTTTTTAAGAATCAGAGAAAGGCCAGAAAAGTATCACATAGTTCTAGAAGATGCTATACCAGGTTCTAAATCTCCTACCATGTGAAAGCACCACAGTATTCTCCAAAAGAACCTTCATGTCCATACCTAGCAATGTGGAGACTGACAAACATAAAAGACTGAACTATTTTGCTAGACAGTTATTGTTTCAATTCCAGTGTGGTATAACTCATAATTCAGAAAGCTATAATAACATTATGGTTCATCTACAATGTGCAAAATGTGATGATTTTTAGATGGAATTAGGCCACTGTGAGGACCAAGAATACCACTTTTCTGCCCAGGGATATACTATGGGTACTGAGAACAGAATGTGGTTCCTCTGCAAGATCAGCAAGTGCTCTTACCTGCAGAGCCATCTCTCCAGCCACATAACAAAACATTTAATATTAAAAATTCTTGATATAATATAAAAGTGATTAAATATTTAGTACCAGGTGAGTGAGAAAGGGTATCAAGATTGGGCGTGTTATCATGATTGTGGATCATGAAAAACATTTTTCCTATGCCTTTATATTTATAAAAAAAAAAAAAAAAACATGCCTGCATCAAACAGATCCTCTTCAAGAAGAGCCGAGCATAGATCTTTTCAATAAGGCTCTCAGTGTATGTTATACAGTGTTGTCATTCTTAATTTAAATAATGAAAAGGTGGTAATTGAAGTTGGAAAAGTTGAAATGCCTTTCCCTTAGAAAAGTCATAAGGATGGATAATTTTGAATGAACTCCATAATAAAGTAGGAGACAAAAAATCAGGTTGACAAAATAGAGTGCTACTTACATAGTTTTTACAACAAAATTAACAGCTATTGGACTCTTCTAATATGAAGAGACTTTTCATTAATAGTCCCTTATTTTGCTCTTTAGAAATATGCAATGTTGTATATATTAGTACATTTTAGTCTATTCTTTAGAAAAATGATGTTCATGGTAAATAGTCATCAGAGCAAACATTCAACAATAAGAATTACACATAAGCTAACTTTCACCCTTCCTCTATCTTTTCATACTACCAACTAATTGGAAAGGATATAAAAGTGGAGATGTGTTCGCAATAGTGTTTCCAGTTTTAAATTAAATAAAATTTTAAACTATAAAAGAAATAGAAAATTGAAATTGAATATTAATTATGACTATTATGATAAAATGATCTGGATAATTATGCATGGGTTTTTGGAGTTGCTGATTTATATGATTTAAGGTTTTTGGCTAAAGTGAAGGTTCATGTTAAACATGATTCAATATTTTTTAAAGTATGTAGTACAAACAAAAGTCAGAAATCCTTTTCAAGTTATATGCTATGTATTTCGTTGGAAGTTATAATAATGGATAATCTGATGTATTTTATGTGTTTTCTCTTCAGAGAAATTTCAAGATTAATCTTGTAGGTTTAGTTAAATCAATCTTACAGTAAAACAATCCCAAAATAACTATACTATTCAACATACCTATACCAGAATTAGAGTTGCATAAGGGTAGACATAATAAAATTTCTGTAGAGTTAAATTAAAATGTAGTTTGTCAAATTATTCATAAATTTTAATTAAGGTCAAGTTCATCTTGGTGTTCTCAAATAGATAAAATGATGACAAGATATATATGATATATCTTTTAATACCATTTTACAGAAAGCCCCTGAATATAAAAAATGATAATATTTATGAAGAAATTGCTTTTGTAGATAGCAATCAATACTGATAAAGGTTGAATTTGAAAAACAGCCTCATACCTACACAAACATAAAGCATCAGTTGTCTATGTGTGGGTACATGTGGGCATCTCTAGATGTGTATGTATGTGAGCTTATGGTTCCGAGTCCTCATGACTTGTGAAGTTACATCACTTTATTGCTTTAGTGAAATACTGACAGTTTACAAATGTAGATTTGAGATGTTCTAAAACTGTTTATATTTAAATTAGACATTGGGCTTTGAAAGGTGAAAGATAGTGAAATTAACCAGAATTCGTCAATTTAGTAACAGAATAATTCATGAACATAGTATAATCCTTACCTATGTGTTTCATTTTTGACATAGATAGGACTACCCTCTACCTATCGCTTGGCTAGGAGTGTAGAACGATTGCATGGTAACTGTGCTTTTCTTGAAAGTAACAAAATTTAATGAGTAAAAGTGGGGAAATGTTCATTGTTACACTATTCCAATGTCATTGACGTAAGTGAGAATTACAAAAGAATTTAATTTAGTTTGTATTGATAATTCTTTCAAAATTATATTTGTGAAACTTTTCAAGTAAAAGTGGCTATCAATCACAAAGAGAAAGAAGTGACAACAGTAAAGTAACTTGACTACTTATTTGTGAACTAAATAAAACCATCAGTGAGATAAATGTATTTAAATTAAAATTCCTTTGGAATATTAATAATAACTGTCTTTAATTAATTTCTCATTTATCGTAACTTGCCAGTATTAAAATTAGAACTATATTAGGTTGATTCTTCTAAACATTTTCAATGTCCAGGTGATAGCATTTTTAATAGTTTTATTCATCTGTTCTGAGTACACAGTCTTTTTCCCAGGGTTTGCTGAGGTCATCTCGTGGCTCCTAAGACAGTGCATACTGTTTTATACACAGTAAACTACTAGCACTTGTACTGAATTTAATTCTTTGTCTCCTAACATCATAGGCTAGTTCACTATGTCTTCTGACACAAGATAGATATTCCCATCATATTTATCTATGAGTAGTACATTGTTGTACATTTTTTTTACTGTTTCTTCTCCCTCTTATCCACCTTAGAATACTGAACTTCCTTACCACACTCACACTGCGTTGGTTAAAGCTGTCTTTTGAAGGGTGTCATTCTATACATTTACCTCTGTTAAGCCTTGATTCCAGAGGGTCTTTTCTCCTTACTTATTTTAATTCAGAAGGCAACACAGTGCCTCTGAATTATAGCTTTAAGTGTTTTCCATCTTAATGAGGGTTAGTATTCCTCTGGGAAGTACATACTGCAGAGGAAAGTAATCTCCTGCTTGATCCTGTCAATACAATCTTGTCCTACCAATAAAGAGGACATTAAATGCTGCTGCCTAATGGTAGGACTGATTAGAAAAAATGAAGAGTAGGTGAGTTCCATTCCTTTACAGTGTCCAGCACATGGGGAAATTATTCTCACCAGCATAATGCGTGAGAGCCATTTGGGTAACCAGATAGCTCTAAAACATGAGTGTTTTAGCATAGGAGGGCATGTAACAAATGATGGAAAATGCATGTTGTCAATCATAAGGAACAAAGGAGCAAAAGTTAAACAAAGGCTGTTCAGAAATAGATGTTTGGAAATTGGTTTTCACTTAATTGGATTAGAATCTAGTTTTAAAAGAAAATATAATGGATCCCGATGTAACTAGCATTTGTTACTCTTGCAAAGAATCTGGGATTTTTCACATGGTGACTCTCAGTTATCCATAATTCCAATTCCAGGGGAAATTATGCCCTCTTCTGTCCTCCATGATCACCAGAAATGCATGAAGAGCACATACATATATATGCAGGTGAAATAATCATATACATAAAATAAAACAAATATTTAACTAAAGAATGTATGAGAAATTCATTAACAAAGATGTTCTTCTATATCTGACTCCAGTCAGGCTTCTCTGAATTGTATTTTTATAGGTCCTGAATTGGGGCCTGCTGCAGTCAGCTGTTCAAACATTGTGTACTAAGTACATTTTCACAGAATCTACAAAATCCACAGAGGTGCACCATGTTTATCTGGCTGGATTTTTCATCTTCAACCTTCTTGGTGATATCTCAACACTTTGGAAGCATCAAGGTGTTTTAGGTCAGCATTTCCCTTCATCTGCTCTTCCCTTTGTGCATTTATCATTTACTGAATATACTGCTACAATTCCATTTTTTTTGTCTTTTAAGAACTGAGTCAAACATCACTTTCTCACTATAAAATCCCATTAAAACCGTCTTTGAATAATATCTTACCACTTTTAACAAGTGTCATGAATAACTTTAGAACCAACTGGAAATATATTATAATTAATATATTCTAGTATCAGAACAGTGAAACAGAAGACAAGCTAAGATAAAGGTTAAAAGAATATGTATGTAGAAATAGAGCAGAAATAACAATTGCAGAATGAAGGTTCAAAGTGGTTTTAATTTTTTTTTTCATTTTTTGGCAGTCTTATATCTTTATAGTTTATCAAAGCAAAGCAATTTTTGTCAATAAAATAATTCGTCACATAAACGTCATTTTGAAGGAAATGTGAGGACTGTTGCTAAGTTCATATAGTTTTATTCAGCCCTAGAATGTGTGCAAATCTATGAAACTCAAAGATAATTATTGTTTTGTCCTTGATTTCATAAATAGCATCCTCAGGGTTGTTTTTGTTTTTTGTTTTTTGTTTTTTTTTTTTGCCAAGATTTTGAAGTGTTTTAAAAAATTAATGTTACTGTACAATACTTTGTAAAATGATCATGACAAATTTGTTCAGCCAAAAAATAACATTATTTAACTAAACTCATACTAGTATTAGTCTAATAAATAACTATACTGAAATACAGCCAGAAAACTTTAAAACTGGGTCACCAAATAGACAATATTCTTGTGCTGTAAGGGGACCAAGAATAACCTCAGAGTTTATCAAATCTGCAAAGAAAGGTCACTGCATAATTAGAAGTTATTTTATTAAAAAACTTAAATAAGAATGTGTTGTCTGCACACATAAGAAATATTAAATTTATGGAACTTTCAAGAAGATTCAGTTTTTAAAAAGTTCAAAAAGCTCATGATTATTCAGACCATAGAAGAATTCTTTAAAAAAGATAATAATTTTCAGATATTTTTTATCCAGGCATAAGAAAATTAAGGATGTAATACTCATAATTTTTGTTGGTAGCTCACAAATCTGTCATCTTCCTATTTATAGATGCCCTTTTATCCTCAGGGAAATTCTAAGATATTTTTCCCAGCATGAAGCAGGAACCTATGAGTGTTTTATGTATTTGTTTACCTTTAGCATCAATAACAAGCTTCTACAGGGTGAAGGACCTTACATAATGAGACATATTATCAATTGTCTAGAGTAAAAATGACGTAAAATTTGTTTTTAAAAAAGTCCCTGTGGTGTCAATTTGATGTTTTCATTGATTTTATTTATTAAAATCAAATGAATTACTATCAAAATGTTCTGATTCAAAGAAACTAACATGATTTTTTAATAAATAAATAAGATCATCTAAAGTCAAAATTGTAGCCCTTTTTTCAGAACTTTTCTGGTTTCTTAATGTATCTTTTTTTTTTTTCCTTTAATATACACGATGGAAATATATTTTGTACTGATTTTTCTTCTGCTGGAGCATTAAGAAATTCTCCTCTTTAAATGGAGATATATTTACAATACCAAAGTTGGACATGCATGACAATAAAATTAGTGGCCAAGCACCACATTTCTCTTAACTCTTAATGGATTAATGAGTTTTGAGAATTCAACTAAGAAAGAATTATAGGCAACTGCCTTGTCATTGTTTACATCAGTTATGTTTTCATTGTGTTCTTAAAGCTTCATGTACACAATCAGCTATTCAACATATAGATGTTAAGAATCAAAAATAAAAGCAAACCAGAGGCTATCTTCAATAAGCACACTAATTCAGGATAACATATTTAAAACTTGATCTAGTGTTCTCCAACACCTACTGCACCCTAATCTGAAAGTCATGACAGATCTGTGCATGTTTTTAATTGAATAATATCTCTTCACCAACCTTAGCATAACTGACCTGGTTGACAGGCATGCTAGCTAATGAGATAGAGTCACCGTTCCTGATATTAGTAATATTTTCAGCTGATAATAAGTCCTTTGTTCTTTCTAACAGAAAGCATCTGCTTGCATCACTGCTCCTCAAAATAGAAATTTAAGCAATTTGTTGTTTTCAAGAACAACTTTCTTCAAAATATTAATTTAAGGTCTAAAGTAGTTTAACCATTACTACCTTCAAATGATGATGGACTAAGTTTGAATAGAAATCAATGCAAATTTCCATGAAATAATGACATATATTTAAAACAATTTTCATATATCTGTAATCTTCAAGATTTTATGAAAATTTAGAAAATGAAGAGTAAAGTATGTAATAGTATTTCTGGCCATTAGAGAGAAGTGACTATTATGTAGGCCTCTTATATAGTTATACAATGCATGTTGATTTGGAAATCAACTTGATAGAAAATGACAGTAATTATTTCACAACACTAGTCAGAGGAATAGCTATTATTACACTTACCTGAGGCCTAATTTAGTAATTGATACATTTTAATGAGCAGGTTATATCAATAGATACTTAGAAAATAGTTGTCTTTAGCTCAGACATCTCTAAAAAGCAACAAGTTATAGCAACCTTTGGCCAGTTTTATGATGACATAACTATGTAGGAGGTAGATGGATAGAATATAATTTTGTTTAGCCTTTCGTACTAAGGATCATTGAAGATAAACTAATATTTTAATAGGCCATCATTGAAATTCTTGGGGGCAGCCTTTTACTTGAAATCAGAATGGATTTCTTCAACTGGCATTTGCCTGGATGGGTTTAAAGGTGATAAAGGCAGTAGTGGTATTCCATTCTCCCTCCAGTCTATGCTTAACACACTGAAAATTGTCATATCATCTTTAAAGCTGACTGAACAATGACATGTTAAATTCTATGAGTCTTATGGTTGGGTAAGAGAATGCAAAAGAAAACCATGTTATAGTTTACTATGATTATAAAATATGATTAAAATTATTTCCCATATGTAGCTTACCATTCAAACATAGTACTGTGTGTAGTTATATTATTCAATAAAGATTGTTTTTCACTCAACAATGTCAGTAATCTATTCTTTGTGTTAAAGTTGTGGAAATTGATTGATATAATGGAAAGGGGAGGATAGAGAGCTGGAAATACATGGGATCAGTGATGTATTGACTCATAAATGAGTATAAAAGTTACTTATACAAAGAGGAAGGCTTAATATTAATTCTGAAAATTACATAGAGTGTCTTTCAAAAACACATTGAGACATTTCTTTTATTCACTATGGATTCCAAATCTCCATTCTCAAATATTGGAATCACTTATCTTTGTTCACATTTTGAAATAAGTCAGACAAGTCAAATAGCTTTTAGTCTTTGACCGACTTTGAATGGTATGGTGAAACCTTGAAAGAAATGCATCCTCTAAATCTTCAAAATAGATTCTATTGTAAATTTTTGATCATGGATTAGTTTAATCATTTTTATTATTAATTATGGGGTTATTAATATTTTGCTTATATGCCACAGAGTTCAGAAGACAGCATCATATTCCCTAGAACAGCAGTTACAGACAGCTGTGAACCCCTTTATGTGTACTCTAAACAGAACCAAGTTTCTCTATAAGAGCAGCAAATAGTCTTAAACATTGAGCCGTGTCTTGTGGCCCAGAATTTTTTTTAAAGATTTATTATTTATTATGTATACAGAAGAGGGAGCCAGATATCATTACAGATGGTTGTGAGACATCATGTGGGTATTGGGAATTGGACTCAGGACCTCTGGAAGAACAGTCAGTGCTCTTAACCGTTGAGCCATCTCTCCAGCCCCATGGCCCAGCATTTATATTTTTGAAAAAAGTTAACACATTATTTTAAAGTCTCTATTTTAAGTAATATTAGTGGTAAACAACACCAATTTGCTCTTCGCTATTATTGCCACAGTGGGTTGATTTTTAATTTTGATTGAACATTTCATAATTTTGGAAAACTGAGAATTCTTTCTTATCATTCTGTATTATAATCACTAACATTACTGATAACATTCATGAAATGCACCGTAATTATGTCTTTTTAGATAAGTGACTGGTGAGATGGAGAATAAGAAATCTGTTATTGTTATAACCATTCAGTTTTAACGCATTGATAAACTATATTTTGTCAACATATTAAGGTGTTTGTTGGCATCCACAAAATATTGAGAAAACTATAAATTAATGACCTTAAGGCATCATTTTGCACACATCTTCAGTATTACTTATTAAAACTTTCATGGCTTTTCTCATAAAATTGAAGTGATTATAACTGTTTAAGTACAATTTCATATTAAAAAAGTTTTTCCATGTCTCCATTTACATTTACAGAGTTTAATTTTCAGATCTGAATTTTTTATACTACAAAGATTGTTACTCACTAAGGATATGACTTGCACTTGAGTACATCGCTTATCTCCAAATCTTCCCAGTTGCATTAGTTCTGTTTTATATTTACAATAGCTGTGATAGAAGGCCTCAGATTAATTAGCATTTCTAATAGCAGCCACAAAACCTCCAGCATTCAAAGTGTGCATATATCAAATACTGCACAGTAATAAACAACTATAATAACCATGATTTGTTTTGCTTTATTTTGTTTGTTTTTTCAGACAAGGTCTCACTTCCTAGCTTAGGCTGCTCTAAAACTATGCAGCCTAAACCAGCTAGCTTTGAAGTCAGAAAAATTGATTAGCTTCGGGTTCCTAAGTTTTGGAATTTTAGGCAAAAAATATCACAGGTTGGAATGCATGTGATTTTTAAATATGACAGCTGAATAAACCCACAATGTTCAAGCATATTCTTTTTTTTTTTTTTTTTTTTTTTTTTTTTTTGGTTTTTCGACACAGGGTTTCTCTATGTAGCTTTGTGCCTTTCCTGGAACTCACTTGGTAGCCCAGGCTGGCCTCGAACTCACAGAGCTCCGCCTGCCTCTGCCTCCCAAGTGCTGGGATTAAAGGTGTGCGCCACCACCGCCCGGCATCATATTATTTAATGTAACATTTCCCCAAACTGGTTATTTTCATGAATCTCATTTAAAATAGTTTTTTTAAGTTTTAGTGTGAAAGTGAGTGTTAGTGAATCTACAAATGTACTGCCCAGTATTTGAGACTGAGCAATCTAAAATGTATGCTTACTCAGTTCTGTTCTTTCCAAGGCTAGATTGTTTTTTAATAGTGTAATATTCTAGAGATAGATTTTAAAATTAACAAGATGCAAGAGTCCAGAAAAGTTAATAAAAGCTAGCTCAATCCTGATGATGTTGGCTGATACTCACAGAATTCAGAAAGAATAAGTCCATCTGTAACTATTCCTTCACAATAAATCTATAATGGAATTTAAATGAAACACACCATTATGAGAGAATAATTCTTACACAGCAGAGCACTATAATGCATTTGAATGTAATGTTCATATATTTATTAATTCAATCAATAAACGTGTATTTTATAGATTTAATTTGCTGGAACTATAATATGATAGTTCCTTTATTAGCTATTAAGGAAAATTTGTTATGCTTTGGGTGCTCTTAAAGGCATCTTCATCTGGGTAAATTAGGGTTTACACACTAAAAAAAGAACTGGTTAAAAGACTATGTAAAGTATATCATAATGTGAATAAATATATTTTAAACTCTAAAAATCATAAACTCTTAAATTAACATTAAGATTGAAAAAAAGAGATTGAGAATTGGTGTTTACTCAAGTAAGTAGATTACATATCACTTTTTGAAACATAATTCATACTTTCTAATTAAAAATAAGTCTCTAAACAACACAAGGATTTCAACCCTAAATAATAATGCATGCATCCTGTCCATCAATAATGTATTAATAATGTGAATTCATATTTGGGAAAATAAATTTGTTACTGAATCACAGTTGGGCTTACCTTCTTGTTAAAGAATGAAAGTTTTGTTACTTTGAATATTAGCTAGGAAACACCTCAAAACACTTTGCTTTATTTATTTCAAACTTTATACAGAGCAGTAAATTCATAACTTATAAAAGAGTTACCTGTGAAACCTTTGGAATTGAGTAGGAGTATTTGTGAGTAATTAAATACAAATATTCTTTATAGCTCATCAGATATTCTTGGAAAGGATAGTTATAAGAGCTTTAAAACATTATTCACATTATTTGAAGACCATTGTACAGGACTAAGGTTGCTTTTTGATACCATTAAGAAGGCAAAGAACTGATCCTAGCTAAACCTTCCAGGTATTGATTGAGTGGAAAGCCCATTAGTACTCAGATTAAATTTCAACTTCTAAGACTCATTTCTTTTTTAAAGAACAGAATAAATATTATTACACTTTCTTATTATTTAAACTATTGAAATTGTCAATTAACAAACAATAAAATTTGTATTTTTTCTTTTGCCTTCAATGGTAATTTATGAATTGTAAATGTTGAAGTCATGAAGTAATATAATACACATAGTGGTACAACAGAATATTGTTCAGAATTATACCGCTATGTGTCTAAAAGAAATTCTCCAAATAGTTGTTAAATTAATACACAACAGTTCAGATGTCAACTCTCCTTCATTTTAATAAACTGAATGTGAATTTATAAAAATACTATAAATTACAATATTTAGGTTTCTCTACTTTATTATTATTATGTAAGAAGACTTGTAATTCATTTGTAGGAGGGCATCATTAAGCTAATCATATAAATTAATATAAATCTACTAAGGTACAGCATTTTATTTAATTTATGAACCATAAAAAGTCAGTCAGTTAAAAGGCCTATTTTCTGAAAGTGTCTATCTTCATAGAGAATATAAAATCCAAGATAAATATCTTATCAATAAAATAACAGCTACTGTTCTTCAGCCAGGGAGCTACTTCTCTTGTTAGAAATTGCATGATATTAAACTCAGATGGCACCACTGCACAGGGACCAAGGACACTTGAAACTTCCATTAAAAACAGTTCTGTCAACATTCATTCTCAGGAAGTCCTGACACTATTTGACACTAAGAAATTAAAACGCAACAGAATCTTTTGAGTGATGGATTAAGTTTTTTCAGCATGTTTGTCTTTAATTTCTTTAATTTTTACCCTGGCTTGTCCTTTAAAAGCATTCCTTCCTCTCTGTGATGCATGTGAGAAATGAGAAAAATAAGTTAGAACTCATGGGAAGAAATCTTAGTAGAACAATATAAATGAGGTAAAACTAGAGTTGAGATGCAGGAGAATGTCCTAGGTCTACCACCACTTGACCTTTCCCATGTCCTGACTCTCAAAAAGATGAAGCAGTACAGTGGAAAGAGTCTTAGAAGACTGCAACATTAATCCTAAATCTTGAACATAATCACAAACACATTTTGAATTTTATTTTTTTTAAAAAAGAAGTTTACGCTAACCTTGTCACATGGTGTTCTCATAGTCCCATTTACGCTGGAAATATTTAGATAGTAAGTTCAATTTTCTAAATTACTAAGAATTTTTAGAATTTTGCTATAATCAGTATTTTTTTTCAGTTTAATGATAATAGGGACATAACAAAATGAAAGCAAAAAGAAAGGCCCTTGACAGAATTTTACAATGAAGCATCAAATTTGGAAGGCCAACTACTATGTTTCAGTTTCCTCTTGCAGAGAGACACCTATGAAGAACCATTCAGGAAAGCAATCGTTTTGAATTTAATAACACACCAATCTAGTAGCCCAGTTAATGGTAAGGATAACATGTGCATGTTTATATAATATATATCTGAACAGTTACACTTAAATATAGAGACTTCTTTCAGCTAAGTATTGGTGTACTTACTTAGCTGTAGTACACCAATAATTTTATTGAAAATAACCAACAGGTGTTATAATTTATAAATCATACTTTTATACTACAATATTGGGTTTCCTAAAACAAAATAGCTCGTGAGAGGATTATATCATATATGATCCTGTTAAAAGTAAATTAAATTGATCATTATATGATATCCTACATATTTCACTTCAAGGATATTGTTTAAATTAATATTTGACATAAATGTCTTCTCCATCAATCCAAAACTGGACACAGATACACATATCCACACAGAGATACAATATGTTTATTATAATAAAACTGCAGAGACTAAAGTACAAAAGAATTGACAAACTGAAATGTGTGAAGACTTTCTCTTGTGTGATTAAAAACTACTTTATGCCTCAAACTAAAAGACAAAAAGTATTATAACTTTGCAATTTTCCAACCTAAAGTTGCAATTATTCTTATTTATTCAATATTTTATCAGTGAGCTTTACAAGCTGGAAAAATATTGATCCAGGGGTCCACATCAATAAATGTAAGCACTAAAATTATTTCCACTGAAATTGTAAGGTTTTTTTTTTTTTTGACAAAATGCTATTAGCAACTGCATGGTTTATGACAGTGTCTTATTAATTTGTTGGATTTTTGTGCTTCACTTTCGGCTAATTCTTAGCTCCTTCAGCCATACCCATAATATAACAAAATGAGAACACTAATAATAAAGCATTAGACCATGCAGATATATTGTCATTTTAATTGAATTAAATCTGAGAGTGGAAGAAATCTACTGATTGCTCAATCTGCCTATCAACTTTGAATAAAAAGAGATTTATTTGAGGTGTGCTCCCATAATTTTCCTCTCATTTTTTTTTTCAGTTTTTCATCCATTTTCCTTAGACTTTAAGGTGTTTGCACCAGGTTCATGTAGAAACCCAGCCTTTGGGTTTTTGGCAACTTCCTGCTCCTCCTTCAATTTCCTAAACCAACCCAATGCCAAATTCTAGCAATTTTGTTTTACAGACTGACAAAATAGAACAAGAATGTTCACAAGGAGTCAAAATTACTTTCCTAGTTCCAGAGGCCCTTAATAGTGCTCCAGTCACCCTCTGCATAGAAAGGTGTGTGACCCCAGCAGTAGGAGCAGGATAAGGCATCTCTGTATAACTGTCTCTTCCATATTTCACTAAGGCGATTATCCACCTCTTCCTCTAACTCTCTACCCTCCCAATCGCTGCCTTTCACCTAGATCCATTTTATGGTATTTCTATCACTGTCTAACGTCCAAATAAAACCACATTACACATTTAAATGAATGCACATCAAGTCTTTAAATGTTATTAAATATACTCATGACTGTGAATATTAAGAAGTTGTAGAGGTTAGGACCATCTGAAAAATGTATGTATTCTGTAGTTTGAAATGAAAATCTCATCACAAGATGGGTCAAACAGACAGTTGATGATATCATATAGACATTCAGTCCTTACCTGGTTAACTGCATGATGACAAACAAATCAAAAGTGCCCAGAATCTGAATCATCTGTCTCCACACTGTGACAGCTTTACAGCTTGGGGCTTTCTTCTTAGCTTACATACATTTGGCTGGCTATCCTTTGCAAGCAAGCTAGGGTTAATTTGTAACCCTGGTCACCTCCTCCTCTTTTCTAACAGCTGTTTGGCAGCTCTCACAGCAGGGAAAGTGCATTTTACTCGTTCAAATAGTGCCTACACTGCATCTCCCAGCCATGCATGCTCCACTTACAAGGAGGTCCCTGCTCCGAAGGACTGATCACGTTCTGGACCTCAAGTAGGAGGCTTTCTGTTTCAACTCTGAGGGACTGGGAGAACAGGCATCAAAGACTCAAACTCTCTGCCACTGTTTGGCTACAGACGCAGCATGAAACCTGCAGCCCTGAAGCCTCACCCCCTCCCTGGTGGTCACCTCCGGAGCAGAGCGCCCAGGAATGGGTCTTCTTTCCTCTCACCCCCACCTCCGGGAAAAGGGGGTGAGCAATACAAAAGTGAGAACTTTACAGCGGCTTTAACATAAACATGTAGCTCCCCTAAGCCTCGATTGCAGATAGCATTGCATTCCAAGCCCTGGCTCCAAGTTGAAAGCCAACTCACTTCACCCTGCCTCCCTCCGGATTCTGTGAGTTAGTGAAGGAAGGAAGGAAAAGAGTGATGATGATTAGCAATACTTTAACATTGATCTAAAAAAGTCCTTCAGTTATCCTAAGCTCTACTAAACAAACAGATAAAGACAGTGATCGGGGCTTTTAAAAACAATCAACCTGGAGAAGCATTGCGCGCTGTGCTTAGGATTCAGCTCAGGAAAATAATAAAGAAATTGCAACGCAGAAAAAAATGTTAAGAGATTGCAGGGAAAAAAAAGCAAGCCTGTCTTTCCCACAGAAGAGGTTTGGGACCCCAGAAAAACTGGACAACAGGCGTTGCGGGAGGTTGCAAAACCCTTGTGTGCCCACTCTCTTGGGCTGCTAATGTCCACCCGGAGCCGCAGGGTTGAGAGCGCAGCCTACGCCAGCGGGTCGGGGACTCTATCCCCACCCTCGCGCTCCCTCACCAGCCCTGGGCTAGCCAGGCGAGCAGGCGCTTTGCCCTCTATCTCCCCAGAACCCAGGAGGCTTAGAGGTAGCTGGGAGCAGCCGCGAAATCTCCAGACACAGTCGCCTGTTGCTAACCCTCTGGTTAGAGCATCCTTGGCTGCGGAAAGCCTGTCTCTTGTGTCAGTTTCCCTCATACAAGGCTGAGCTCGGGGTTCTAACACAGCAAAACGTACTTACCTAGACAGCGAATGTCTGAGCCTCACTGTGCCACACTGATTAAGCAGAAAACGGTCTGACTGCACTGAAAGTTTTTTCTCCTTTCTCTTTCTCCCTCCCTCCACCCTTGCGCAACAGCAGTAGTCCTCTAGAGAGGATATTTGAATTGGCGAATTACACCAAAGCCTCTTTTCTTCAAATGAAGTCACGGACGCTAATGGTACTGGCTTGTCAGGCAGGACGGACCGAACTGGCAAAGACAGCAGGTAGAAACTAGCTCTGGGTGAGGGACGCCAAGAGGTGCGGACCACTGTGTCAACCCCAACCCCTCTCCCACTTGGTGGGAGGCAAGGGGGAGAGCCCTGGAATCTGAGAGGAGGGGGATGGGGCGATGCTGCAGCTGGAGTACTTTTATGTCTGGAAGCTTAAAAGGCTTTTGAATTAAAAAGAAAGAAATCATTGCCTAAATTGTCGCAGCAGCCATCAATGACTGGAATAGTTCTTTCCCAGAAATTAAAAAGAACCCCCCCCCCACACACACACACAAAATAACTTAGGGAAGAGAGGCTTGAACAATAGAACCTCACCTCCATCCAGCCCATTAAAGAGGAACATTGCAGAAACTTGTCCTTATTTTTTTTTTGGGGGGGGGGGGATTGGGGTAATCACAGAAAATCTCTCCTGGTGCTCTACAGATGACTGACACATGCAGATTTATGTTTGATAATTACCAAACACTTGCCCCAATGTGAAGTAAAAGCCAACATTTAAGTGTTTCTCAACACAAGGAGGTGGAATAGGAAGTGATCATCAGTTAAAGCCCATAGAAATGTTCATGAAAGCACAAGGCAAGGACCATATTAACATACTTATTAAAAACTGAGGGCAGGGGTGGGCAAGTGTGAGGAGTGAGGCAATTACATTTTTCATGTAAAGTCCCTCCCTGAATTTCAATGTATTGGAACCCAGATAATCAGTGGCTTCTGATAGCTCTCTTCATCTGAAAGGAGACCTCCCTGACCAATTAACTGTTCGCCAGCATAATTCACAAAACCTGAAATGCATTGCAATATGCTGCCTAAACAGGAAGCACGATGGCCAATATAATGTGCCCATGCATGCTGAGGATATTGTATAAGAATTGTGCCCTCAAAACTCAGACTCCTTTTCTTACCATGCATGTTAGTGTTCAGAATCCTATTAAATCTACAGAGACACACTTTACCAAAGTCCTCCCTCAGCCATTCACACGCTTAGGAGGAGAGGAGCACACATCGACCTGGACAACCTTCTGAACATCAGAGAGACTAGTGAACTTTCTTAAACCCAGAAGTAGGCATCTCTCCCTCAGGCATTTTCAGAAACTAACAGCAAAAAAAAAATGTCCTTTTCAGTGGTAAAACACTGTGTTCCAAGAGAAGTAAATTGGGGGGAGGTGATGTCCATAGAAACTTGGAATATAAATAGGGAGTTTTTTTTTTTAAGAAGGATATATTGGGGCAAGTCATTGCAGGTGCTACATGTTACTAATTCTAGCATATACTGACGGTCACATAAGTACTTGCAATCTGAAAGTAACTATGCAAAACAGGCAGGGAGAGAGAGCGAGAGAGAGAGAGAGAGAGAGAGAGAGAGAGAGAGAGAGAGAGAGAGAGAGAGAGAAAAGTGGTGCCTATTTTAAAAAAATATTAACACTAGTAATAAGTTACTAGCTGCTCATCACATGTGCAGAGATACTTACCAGAGGAAATTTCATGAAGCAAGATGACCGTGAGAAAAATACATCCAGGATTCAAGCAAATATTCCATGGTCTTCCACAGCAGTGTAGATCTGTGGGCTGCAGGGCAGCAGGACTCAGAAGTATTCAGCGGTTCCTGATGGCTTCTAACCAACTGAAAGCCAGTTATTCAGGGGCCAAGATCCTCAAAGTAAAGGAGGTAAAATGTTAAAGAAGTGCGTTTTTTTTTTTTTTTTTTTTTTTTTTTTTTAAACTGGGGACCGGTAGCAGTGGGGACCTTTTCTGTGATGATCCACAGCCGAACAAATTTACCAAACCATATGTCCCCACACAGTGAGGAAAGAGAGAAGCTGGATCACGCACGCACGAGAACAAGATGCATAACACAAACAGATCTGCACAGAAAAGTAACAGGATGTGTTGAAGACAGGGAGTAGAGAACTAGTGAGCAAGCTAGGCTGTAGTCATCCTCAGAGTGCAGCGGCAGTGACTTAGGCTGCTGGGGACGATCCAATGAGAATTCAGGAGTGCACCGCTTCGGAAATCCTGCAGGGTCTTCCCACTCGCAGTTCTTTTCAGAGTTTACCTGCTCTAGGAACGTTATCATTAGGATTAGTAGTATTCCATCAGTGCATTTCACTAGCAGTTTCCTGAAACCCTTTCCCTCGCAGCAACTGAGGGAGGCGTAGTAAGAAAACCTGACACAACCCACACCCCAAATAAGCAAGCAGGACCGGCTACATTGCCTTGATCAAATCGTCAGCGATTTTTGCATGGACAGGGGCTGGGAGATGAATGGTTGAAGGCTCTAGTCGCTTGCAGGTTTTGAGGGCGCTATGCTTTGGAGGATTAAGCAAGGGGGCCCTGGAGTGGATGATGGGATGCCTAGGCGGCAGCATCTCTCCTAGGTCCCAGTTCCTTGATCAATCATGCTGCCTGTGTTTATGGCGATTGATTTGAATCCGGAGCCCCAGCGCCAAAACTACGCTTTAAGAAGCTAAATTTTAGGACAATCTGAGGACTGTCACCAGTCCATTGGGGGTGGGGTGGGAGGTTTGCAGGAGGGTCTGTTGGTGAGGGGTCTGCCTTGCCTTTGATTCCTGCAGTTATGCAGCTAAAGTAGAGAAATGGCTTTGCTGTGGATTGCATTGTCGTGTCATTTTCGTGTCCTGATACCGCATAAACGATCACCTGATCAGCAGATCGATCGGGTAAGATTAGCCCGATCTCTTCTCCTTTTTCCTTTCTGTGACCCCATTTTTCGCCCCCCATCCACTCCCTCCCTAAACCTATTCCTCACCCTTTCTTTCCCTGCTTCCTCTCCCCCACCCGCTTTCTTGTCTTTTGCTCTTTTCTCTCCTCTTGGAAATCTACTGCCGCTGGGGAATTGCCTGTTTGACTGAAAGGCTGCTAACTCTGTAAGTGATTTATTTTTTGACCATAGAATGAACATCCCCCCGCTGCTCCTCAAAATCTTTTCTTAGGGAAGATTCTGGGTCCCCTTCTTTAGAAATGCTCTGAGTGACCCAAAGATGTTTAGAGATCACAATCAGGTAGGGGATCTTTAGCCCTGGACTCCAGCTCCGTCTTGCTCCTGAACCCTGAAGCTTACAAATTAGGCATCTGTCTGTTTTAAAAATAGGAGGGGATGGTAACCTGGAAATCGATTTATTTGTTGTAAAAACTGAGTTGCTGAGTGATAGAAGGGCTATGAATTTACCGTGGGTAAAAAATGTTCTTGGTAAGTAATCTTATTTTCTGCTTCTCAGTAGCCCATCCCCCACTCCATTCATTTATTTCCTCTCTGTATGTAAATCACGGAGGAGCTGGGTCAGTGGAAATGTTCTTTTCCTCTTCTCTGGGAGAGTAGAATCCAGCAAGTGTGGATCTGAAGTGGGGAGGGGCCTTTGGAGACAATATCAGCACTTTCAGGTCCTTCCTAGCCTGTGTAAAAACACTGGCAGGTAAAGCAATCTTTGCTTTCTGAAGGTGTATTTAAGGATCACCCTACCCTTTAACTCTTTCTTTTCTGGAAATGAAGTGAATTTAGGGGGTAGCGACTCATTTTTATTTATGCTAGGAGAACACTTTAGCTATGTTAAAAAAAAATACTCTTTCAGCCATAGTACTTTTTAAAAAGCCATAGTTATCTCTTTACGTTTTACAGGAAGGATAACTCGAGAAATCTCTTATTAAGCATGCATTTTAGTTCCAATTCCTACATCTGATACAAGTGAGTATGTCCCAAGTGAATATTTGCTGGTCATGATCAACCTTCTGGCTTGCCAAGAGTCTATAGCACCCCCACCTGTGCATAGTTATCCTGAAGAGAGTGCATGTGCACGCTTGGGAAGAAGAGGGGCGGCTCTTGATAGCACTGCTGTTATATTCTGCTAAATGTGGAGAATAACAAGTCTTGCAAATTGTGTGAACTTGGAATGCAAGTGCACGCCGACTATTCTGGATAAAATATACCACAGGAGGTTATCAAAGAAAAGCATTGCAATTTTGAATTACAAAATACATTTCATTGGCAAAACATTAACATTAAATTTTTCCCTCTGTTGTTAATTCTGGCGTAGCACCTTATACCCAAATGTCAATAATAAAAGATAAGCTACTTGGTGCAAATATACATGTCAAAGAGGAATTGAGCCTCAGCAGAAATATACACTAGAATTCCATTGACTAAAAACACACTTCTTTTATGATAATCAACACTGTAGAAGCCAGTACTATAACCTAAAGAAAGAAAGATAGCTAAGTGTCGTGCCATTGAAGAAAATAATAATATATGTATGCCCAAGAATCTATAGTGTTTATAATGACAAGATTGTCAAAGGCAAAAATTAAGTGAAGACATGCTGCCATAACTTTTCTTTCTCTTTCCAGGGTGCACACCTGCCCCATACTGCGACAGAGTAGAAGTTTTTCTTCCTTGTCTCATTCTCCTAAAAGATGGAGGATCTTTGTGTTTATTATAGAGGCTGATAAATTCGGCTAAGAGGATATGAGGCTACATAAAGAGAATCAACATCTTGAGACATGTTCAATGCAAATACAGCTTAACAACTGTGGGGAGTATACAGACAATATTTTCTTGCCACAAGGGCCACAGAATGTTATTCAAAAGCACCTATCTAACTGATTGTTAAACAGAATGTGTTGTTTTATGAACAACCCATTTTGACTTAAGTCAGACAAATGAAACGAAAATTTATTTTATAGTCATCCATAGTAAAGCACACTTGTATTCTGTAATTTCGGAAGTCTAGAAATGAGGCAGTAGGGTTACAATCTTAAGGCCAGGCTAGGCTATGTAGCAAGAGCTTGGCTCAACAGATAAACGTGTGTGTGTGTGTGTGTGTGTGTGTGTGTGTGTGTGTGTGTGTGTGTATAAAAGAAATGTAATGTTATTCTTAAACATTTAAAATAATGCAGGAGCAGCCGGGCGGTGGTGGCACACGCCTTTAATCCCAGCACTCGAGAGGCAGAGGCAGGCAGATCTCTGTGAGTTCGAGGCCAGCCTGGTCTCCAAAGCGAGTTCCAGGAAAGGCGCAAAGCTACACAGAGAAACCCTGTCTCGAAAAAACCAAAAATAATAATAATAATAATAATAATGCAGGAGCAGTAATATTCATTTTTTGAATCTTAGTTTCGAAACTTTAGGAAAGTTTTGTAATATTCCAAGTATTATTCATTTACGTGGTTGAATATAATATTAAACCATGTGATAACTTAGCTCAACCCCCTCATAGTGTCATAAACATTATATCCCCATCTTCTGGCTTCAGAGCAAGTGTGGTTTTCACAGTGCTGTCAAAAGCTAGCCTTTTTAGTTTTAAGTTGAGAGCATTTCTCCTCTCATTTCACTACGTTCATTGGAAGCTATTCATTTAGCAGACTTCACATTAGTGATGGGTGTTCCTTGCCTCCCTGTCTTTTCTTCCTTTATAGCTGCAGACCAATATATTTCAACTATTACCTTGCTAAAAATCTGCCAAGGGAGCATTCAAATGATTTAGTGCTAAAGATAGAATGTAGCATTATACTCTATTCTGAGTATAGCTGGATTTCTTGATTTGATGTTCAGAACCCCCCAAAAGGAAGGGTACACATATTCTTTTAACAACTTTTAGATTTGTGTGTGTGTGTGTGTGTGTGTGTGTGTGTGTGTGTACACTCTCTTGAGCCATGGGCTACATGGGTAACCACTTACCTCTTTCCACCATGTGGGCTTCCAGAATTGACCTAAGCTTTAGGGCCAGATAGCAAGTGTTCACTTTGCCGAGTTGTCTCATCAGTCTCCTCAAAATAAATAATTTATTAAGAAAATCATGTTGTGATTTTTTTGTAAAGAAAAATATCTATATGCTTCGGGTTACTTTTTAACATTAAAATCTAATTTATAGCAAAATATGAAAACATGAGCCCGTTAAAGAAGGATTTTCACATATATATATATATGTGTGTGTGTGTGTGTGTGTGTGTATATATATATATATGATGTAGTGGGTAGCCATTCCAGCTTTGATCTTTAAGTTCCAATCCCTACTGAGGCTTCGGTAACTGTCATGCTTACAAGGCCCCAGATCTGGATGCACTGGCTCTCTTGGTGCCTGGACCCTGGACACTGGAGATAGACTGAGCAGAATTCTCCAGAGAACACCACCGGACTGCGCTACATCTTCCCCAGGCCCTGCAACCTACCTATCCCTTCATTTGTAAGTTACGCCACTAAATAAACCTCCCTTTAAACTACGTGGAGTGGCCTTAATAATTTCACCAATAATATATATTCAGATTGCTACTTGCATAAAAAAGAATCATATTTGACACAAATTTATGCATTCATATTTGTCCTCATTAAGATATTGAAATTTATTCAATTTAGTCTCCCTGCTGTGTTTATTTTGTCTTTAGGGCTTTCTTGTTTAAAGTGTCCAAAGCTCCTTTAGTACCTCTGTGTATAGTAATCTCCGCATTTAATTTTATAAGATCAGTATGCTGTTAAATAACCTGGTTCTGTGCATTTGAATCTTAAGTAAAAATGTGTTGGAACTAGATGGTCTATAAGGATCATTTAGTCTGTCCTTTCATACTTACAAAGAAGCTGAAAAGGACAAGGTGACATGGTTATTGTCAGCATATGCCAACTAGGGATCTAAGGGATTGGAGATGCAGTTTTCCAGGCTTTCAGCTACTGTGAATTCTCTATCAATTAAACGCTTTAGTAGTTTTTAGAGCTGGCATCATTTGAGATTAAGATAGAGAATAAGTGGAAGGAAGTGAAAAAAACTACAAAGACCAATAAGGTGTAGCTAGTTATCTCAGAGCATTTAGGAAGCTACTAATTCTATTTCTGTTCCAATTTATCCTACAGACACTCCTCCACACCCCCCATATGAGGAGAAAGTTTTTAACACTATAATGCTGATTTCCCATGGAGTGCCTTCAGTTTTCTCTTTGTACATATGTTGGAGTGTCTTTAGACTATTTCTCCCTCGACTGTAAATTGTGGAGAGTCTACCTACCTTCAATATAATACTCCATTAAACCACATCTGATTTACCTCTTAAATTTCTAATCCATATGGAAAATGGGAGTATTGCATTGAAAGAAACATGATCCAATAACCCTCATATAAAGGATATATGAATATGTAATGGAAACATGCAGAACAAAACAGGTTTCTTGAA
This sequence comes from Peromyscus leucopus, assembly GCF_004664715.2. Lineage (NCBI taxonomy): Eukaryota > Metazoa > Chordata > Mammalia > Rodentia > Cricetidae > Peromyscus > Peromyscus leucopus. The sequence goes on from NC_051076.1 coordinate 42,653,014, forward strand.
ATAATCAAAGAAAACTTTCCAATTTATAACAAACTATAAAAACTTTAATTGTTTAATATTCCTCAAAATTCTGGAGAACAGAAAGCCATTATAATTTACATCAATCTTTTATATATGTCAACATTTGAGTATTTCATGCAAGTATTTATTTATTTATTTATTTATTTATTTATTTATTTATTTATCTATACAGCAAACCAAAAGTAAATGTGAGCATCAAAATCTATTTGTTAAATGTCTGTTATGAATTATAAAGAAACAACAACTTTTTCCTTTTTTTTTTTTTTGGATGCAGGGTTCCTCTTTGCCTCCCAAGTGCTGGAATTAAAGGAGTGTGACACAACCACCAGGCAAAGTATAAACATTTTTAAATGTCTCATGTTGATGTCTTACCAAATTAAAATGTTTAAGTTGAAAATATTCTTTATGATTTAGGAAACATTGTGAGAAACATTTTTTGAATAGAGTTTGTACTGCTGGATGTGTTTGTGTGCTCAATAAGTTGACTGCATTTCAAATAACATACCGTTAACTACTCTTTCCACATTAAAAAAAAAATCACATTTGTGTTTCTTTTATGCTGCTTTCATCTTCCTCTTTCTTTATTCCTATTATCTAACACAGTACTCAACACATGGGAAAAGCTCAATGTATGTTTATTTAAAGGCTGAAACTAAGTACTTAATTAAACACTCCAGCATTTGAAATAATGCTTGTTGTATTTAATTTACCTAAATATGTAGAAATATAGTTACCAAGTAAAATATTCTTTTTCAAAATATTTTTACAATATTTGCTATGTGTTGACCCAGCAGGCCAAATCCTGTTAGAAACGACAGTCTTCACAAGCAACCCTTGACTTAAAAATATGTTACTAGTCATGATATTAACTTGATCTTTTTACATGTTGTGAAATAAATCAGTGTACTTATTTGAAAATGGAGAAGCATGGTATACAGAAATTGAAGATAGGTTATTAACTTCTGTCTTAATCTGTCTTTTCCAGCTGCGGTGAGAACACATCATACACTGGATGGCTAAGATAGCAGAACTTTATTTTTCTCAGCTGTAGGGACTAAGAAATTCCAGGTCCATTTGTTTGTAAATGTGGTCCCTAGAGAGGGTCTACTTTCTGCATTGCAGATAGAAACCATGCTGGATATTTACATAGCCTTTCCCACTCTTACCAAAAAGGGAAGAAGACAAAGTAGAGAGACAGAAAGACAGAGGACAGCTCTCTCTCTCTCTCTCTCTCTTTTTTTTTTTTTTTTTTTTTTTTTACTTCACTGGCTACAGTCTCGAATAATGCCCCCCTCCACATGACATTATACTGGAAATTTGATCTCAACGTTAGGGTTACATTGTGAAACCAGTTTATAAGAAGACCACTAGATATGTCAATATGGACAGGGAAAACTGACTAGGCAACAACTCAATCTAAAGACCCACATAAAGGCAACCAAGGAATATGCTGCAAACAGGAGAAATATTCTCCCCCAGAGAGGAGCATATCAATTTGTTATCCAATACTAAAAATCAACTTGAAAAGTCTACATAGAAGTAACATTACACAGATTCAATGGGTTGTATTTAGAAATGTATATGTGACTTTTATATTCATGCAATAGTAATTAATGAAAGGAGAGGTCATGAATTTGAAAAAAAAAAAGCAAGAAAGAAGATGTTGGAGGTTTTTGAGGGAGAAATGTTTTAATTATATTATGATCTCTACATTAAAAAAAGATAAATGTCACTGAATAATTTTATTTATTTATTATTCTTTTTAATTGTGTGTGTGTGTGTGTGTGTGTGTGTGTGTGTGTGTGTGTGTGTGTGGTGATGTGCATGTGAATGTAAGTGATCACAAAGGCATGATGCTTTAACTACCCCAGGAACTAGAGACATAGGTCATTGTGCCCCACATGACTGGTGTCAGAAATAGAACTCAGGTCCTCTGTAAGAAGGGTATTCACTCTTAACCTCTGTACCAGCCCTCCAATGTCTTATTTTTATTCACTATTTTACATTTCTTCTAGTGTTGAAGGGAAAAATTAAAGTGGGAATATTAATTTTAAGTGATTTTGTTAATTTCATTAGCATATTCTGCAACTTTAAATTATTCATTAGCTTTGTAGAAATAAAATATATTCAGAGAAAAATAAAATATTTTAATGTAATCTGAATTATAAAGCTAGTTTATATATTTTTTTTGCAATTTGGCATTTATAGGATTAACTTATTTTATTTTGTCAAATCATTATATTAGTAAACATCTGTAATTTCAAAATATTCACATCCTAAAAATCAAAATTTGTGAATATTGTCTTTCATGACAAAAATAGATCTACAAGTTTTATAAAATGCACTTTGTGATATGTAAGACATTCTTGTTTATAACTATAAATCTCAAAAATGGAGGCATAGGCCATGAGTCAGGGTTGACAGCAAGAGCAGAATATTGGCTGGAGTTATTTTGCATTTGATCAGCCAGGTCATTCTGTCTGAGAACCTTGTAGAATCTAGAAAAGCAAAGGAAACAGAACTTCCTTCAAGCTTCTAGAAGCAATGTACTTATTTAGATTCTGGAAGACAAGAAATCCCACTATTTTCTACAAATAAACTGAAGTGTTGAGAATCTATAGATTGCATTAACTTATTTTAATATAGTACTGAGCAAACAGCTTTACTCATATTCAAATAGTATCATATAGCAGATGCATACAATATTATGTAAGACAGAGAAGAAGAGGTAAAGACAGAAGGAGAAAGTGAGAATCATGTATGGTGATATTTTATTGTGCTGAAATGTGATTTTATTTGTATGTTAATAAATAAAGTTGCCTGGGGGTCAGTGCTAATAGCAAGCCATAGCAGAAGCATGGCAGGCAGAGTCTGTGTGTTCAAGGACATAGCCAGCTTGGAGACACACACCTTTTATTTCAATACCAACCATAGAGACCTGGAGGTCTGTACAGACAGACAGTGACAAGGAGGTCATATGGTTGGGTTTACAACCAATGAGAAGGCAGAACAGAAAGTCAGTAAAAAGACAGACAGACAGGAAGTAAAAAGACAGACAGACAGGAAGTAGGTCTCTTTCTCAGGGGAAGGACAGCAGCAGCAGTGAGTGATAAGAAGGCGGTTTTAGTCTCAGCTCTTAGCTACTGCTCTGACCTCTTGGGCTTTTAATTCTGCATTTGGCTCTGGATTCTTATTTAATAAGACTGTTACATCTACAATCATGTTCAATTAATTGAAGTCTATATGGAAAATACCAATCCCAGGATGAAGACAAGACACTAAGCATAGAAATATTAAGCACAGATGATATTGAAATTTAAGAAATATCAGAGAGAGAGAGGGACCACAAGAGGATCTCTGCAGATGGGGAGGAGGGAAGTATATTATCAAGGAGCAATTTAATTCTTTTCTCCTTATATTTTTTTACAGTGTACGATCAAGAAAACTAACAGAACATTTACTTAATTAGGATGCATCATTACTTTTAGTGTCTGATGAACTCTAAAGGCCTTTCACCTCTTTAATGAAAATAAAGAGAAACTGAACTACTTGATTGCTAATTCTCTTGGCATTTCTAAGTCTCACTAATGCTTGTATATTTTCTTCTCAAGAAATCCTTGTAGGAGAATGGGAAACAATTCTTCATATTCACCATCCAATTTTGGCTCTGTGGAGGAACTATGAATATATAGACAAAAGTATTTTTAAAGATTATATAAAATTCATGCATATTTTGGAAAAAGAGTAAGTCTAAAATACTAGTTGATAAATATTTATTGATCATTTATTCAACATCATAGTGTTACAAGGATATAAAAAGGAGTTACAGTATTGTAGTTCTAATTGGAGAATAAAGTAAGTCCATAGATAAATATGAGTATTGTTTACTCCACTCTATAATTCACCTACTTCTTTAATCATCCCTCTTTAGTAAAAGAAAACAAATGCATTGATGTCATTTGTAGGCTACACGTTTCCCAGCAAAAATGTGCTAAATGAAACAAGGAGAAACACACTAAGTAGAATATAAATATTAACATATTCAATTCATCAACAATTAGAGAATATGATAACCATCTTAGAATCAAATATCATTGCTTCTATAAGCATTTAAATGTCTTCGCCCATATCTTTAAACCATAGATTAAAGTTTTTTAGACTGTAACAAGGAGTAGTTGAAGCAAAATGGAATCTTTGTGCTACATATTTTATAAATGAGAACTCAAAGTAAATTAAAGTTTGTTTCGCTTCTTTGTTTGTTTGCATAGAGTTCAGATACGTTCCTAGAATGGCTTTGGTGTTCTCATTTTCAAGGCTTCAGTGATCCAGTAAGGTTTTCTCTCATGGCTCAGCATTGTAGTAAGTCATTAAACTTTTATTTTGCATGTGGCAAATGTGGGCAAAAAAAAAAAATGAAGCATCTAATAAGAAATGTAATGGACATTCAGAGTCCACTAACCAAATTACACAGGACAACACAGCTACAAAGAAATTTGGACATTAAAGTCATTCTTTCTAGAAAGATAAAGGCACCAAAAAGAAAACAACATGCTGCATTGATTTCATCATACCAAAGTATTTTTCTAAAAGATTAAAGCATCTAATTGCATATTCAGTGTACAGTGAGGAATTCCCAGATTCTTCCACAAATAAGTCAAATAGGAAGTTTAGTAAGTGAGTCTGCTAAGAAGGGTAACCAAGGGAAACTAGACCATACTCAAATCTAAAATATGCTTTATATATATATATATATATATATATATATATACATATACATATATATATATATATCTTAATTAATAATTCTTTTTTTTTTTTTTTGGTTTTTTTCAAGACAGGGTTTCTCTATGTAGCTTTGCGCCTTTCCTGGGACTCACTTGGTAGCCCAGGCTGGCCTCGAACTCACAGAGATCCGCCTGCCTCTGCCTCCCGAGTGCTGGGATTAAAGGCATGCGCCACCACTGCCCGGCAATTAATAATTCTTAAAGGAATAAATATCCATTTTCCCTAATTGTGCTCACAAAATGACTCTGTGTTATTCCACTGGGCATACACATGCTAACAAAGCAAAGATGAACCAACATACACATTAAGTTCATTTATGTGTTGATACTATATATTTTACAAAAACTTGTTAAAATAGATGACTGAGTTAAAGTAAAAAGAATAGACTATACAAGTATGAGTAAACAGCACATATAAATATCTAGATCTTGAGTTTAGGAAACATTTTTCATGTAATAACTAATAAATAGTTCATGAAAAAACAGTAAGTTGCACATCACTAATGGTAAAAGCTCCTTCATTGCAAAATGTAGTTAAGATGTGAAGAGATGGGCACAGGCTTGAAGAAAAATTTTCCAAAGCACATATCTGAAAATGAACTGGTACTAAAATATACAGGCATCATACAAAACTTAGCAATCATTAAGAAAATCAAGTGGAACTAGACAAAAGATTTGAATAAGAACTTCATCAAAATGATAGATAGATAGATAGGTGACTGTTCTTTTCTCCCTTCGTCTGTCCGTGAATTCACGATGTTCACCTCTCAGAGACCTTATGGTATACCATAGAACTTCTTTCATTATCATTATGGATAACAGAGACCTTAGCAAATACTCAAATCAAAAATTAAACATTGCCTTTTTTTAAAAAAAAAAAAATTAGAGCATGAAAAGCTAAAGACGGGAGAGAATGGGCTAGTCTTAAGGTGGTCTGGGGACCTGAAGACTCCCAGAAGTCTCTTAGACAGTAACTTGACATTTCTCAGTAGAAAGACAAAGAAAATGCATATCTTATTCAGCAGACCCTTATAGAAGTGTGAAGTGTTAGACCCTTCTAAATATCAGGAGTTTCATCTACAAGGAAATTGTCTTTCTGCCTCTTTAAGTATGTGAGACACCTTATCCTCTGATGGATGAGAAGACTTCTTTGATTCTAATCTATAGGACTATAGAGTACTATAGACAATAATAGGGTTCTTCAATCAAAGGACATGGGGTAAAATTTGAATAACTTGAAGACACTGGTTACAGAGGAAGACAAATTAAAACAATAGATGACCACTAAGAAAAGAATTTTATGTGAAACTATGACTTCCTTCTATAATAAATAACTCATGGAGATAAAAGTAATAGTAATAACAACAAAGTGCCACAGGAGAATTTGGTACAGAATATGAAGTTTATTGAGATTAAGTAAATATATTCATGTGGTAAAGCATGCTATTAAAATATTTCACAGTGTTCTAAAATTTGTATCTGCATACCATATATGTTCACAAAGTGCTTGGGAGTCATCTCCATGTGATATATTATTATTCCTCACATGCATAAGTCCACATGATCATTCAGAATAAATGCAACTGTATCTCAGAACATGAAGTTTTAGTTATTTCAAGATCTCACTCTGCAAAGACATCCTTCTAGGGATTTAAGTATGATCACAATTTGGGCATCATATACCCAAACATCAAAATGAGAAAGAGCTTTGTTGGCTATAAGCTATAAAATAACTATTCTGGAAGCTCAGAAAAAAAAATGGAAAAGAAAGCCTTTCTTCCCCCCATATGTTATATAAAATTGGTTACTTAGGTCAAGAGACATCAATAAGCAAATGAGGAAATAGAAGGAGATATTGACTTCCTGGCTAATAATATTTTGCTAGAGGATTGTTGAGAGCTACCCAGCAGACATCTATGCTAGTATCCAGCACTGACAACATGTGTTGTGGAATTTGCAAGGATACCATTTCTGTATAGTCCTTGGCTGTTCACAGAGATGTTTAGAGTTTGTTTTAGAATGTAATCCACCCTTCTTGTAGAAAAGAAAAGAAAAGAAAAGAAAGAGAGAGAGAAAGAAAGAAAGAAGGAAAGAAAGAAAGAAAGAAAGAAAGAAAGAAAGAAAGAAAGAAAGAAAGAAAGAAAGAAAGAAAGAAAGAAAGAAAGAAAGGCCTGTAGCAGTTCAGGGCAGAAATGAAGTTCTCAAGATCTTTTTTTTTTTTTTTTGTTTTTTTTTTTGTTGTTGTTTTTTTTTTTTTTTTGTTTTTCGAGACAGGGTTTCTCTGTGTAGCTTTGCGCCTTTCCTGGAACTCACTTGGTAGTCCAGGCTGGCCTCGAACTCACAGAGATCTGCCTGCCTCTGCCTCCCGAGTGCTGGGATTAAAGGCATGCGCCACCACCGCCCGGCTGTCTCAAGATCTTCTTATGGAAAAGTGAAGGTGACCTTGGAAAAGTCTAAGAGTAACACTTTCTAAGCATTACCTGTGGTCATTTTTCCATAAGAATTCATTTTATAGTAGCCAACATTTTGTCATTTTGATCATTTCGGTATTTTTCATTTTGCCAGTCTTGATCAACCTTGTAAACAATGCAAAACTGAGCCAGTTTGAATTTTGAAATAACTAGCTATCCCAATTTACCATCTATATCCAGGGTCATAAGGCTAATAAGCATTCTAAAAAGCAGTGACTCCAGGTACAATAACAGGTTGCTAATTCTCTTCCCTCTTCTTATATTCCTAATGGCCAATTTAGAAAATATCCAATCCTCGTGTTTTATGGTGAACAATGGAAAGCTATTTGTCTCTAAACTCAAAGAATTTGTGTAAATACCTTTGGCCTAGTGTATAGATAAGGACATGGTCATTACCGGTCTTTCACCAAAGATGTCAGAAAGTCAATTTTTATTTTAAAAAGACTAAGATTTGGTTGTAAGATGAAGTAACAGCTTATAAGAAAGTGACCGAATTTCAAAGGACTTCCCAGTTTTCATGATGCTGCCCCTAATTGAACCCCATGCAGTAACTTTGAGAAAATATGTCCTCATGTATATTCTGGATGATGACAGTATTTTCATCTAACATTATCATTATTAAAGAAATATCTACATCGTTATAAAAGATAATAGGAAATAAGACTATATATCACGAGAATATTGATTGGCTAGATTTTATTCAACTAAAATATCATATTTTTGAGTTTTTAATACATAGGTACTGTATTTGCATTCTTTACAATTTATACTTTATATCAAATCTTCCCATTTACTTACCTTCTCTCTCAGATTTATGATCTCTTCTTTCTTTCACACACAACTTGATTACTGCATATAGTATTGCATATATATATATATATATATATATGTATGTATCTACATATATATGCTTAGAACTGACCACCTAACTTTAGATAAATTGTCAGGGAAGAAGAGAAAGACTGATTCTGTCCTTCTTAGTCACCATAAGTTGTCTGTAGCTCTTTATATCGGGGTGAGGCTTTATGAGATGCCTTCTATCCATGCTGGAATGTCAGTTGATCTTGTTATTATGCAAGTCTTGTTCAGGTGACCATATCATTAAGACTTCATGGGTGTACCTCCCTGACAAATATAGAAGACATTATCTATCCACAAGCTCCCTGGTCCTCCTCCTTTTACAATCTTTCTACCTCATATTCCACAATGTTTCCTGAGCCTTAAGTATTGGGCTTGTACTGTAGAGGCACTATTTGGAGCAGGGGCTGGGTACTCCGTGTCACTTCTTCTATGTATTTTGACTAGTTGTCAAATTACTATAATGATTCCTATAATGAACTCTTCCCTTTGCTACAAAAGGAAACTTCTTTGGTGAAGTGTTTGAGCTCTACTTTCTGTGGATATAAGGATAGGTATTTAGAACACATTTGCAAATTTCACTGGTTTAGAAAGGGGTCATAATAGGATATCCTTTATTTTCTACAGCCTCTCCAGCCAGAAGCAGTTCTGCATCTTTGTAGTAGCTTCTGTCTGCTGCAGAAAGAAGCTCCTTGGATGAACAGTGAGAGATATGTTGATTTGCAGGGAAAGGGGAGTCACCATTCACTGTTTGGTGAAATCAAATCGCACATGAGTGCAGCTACTATGGAAATGAATGTGGACAATTCCCCAAAATCTAAAAGTAGAGATCCATGACCCCACTATATCGTCCCTGTTCATATGTTCAAAGGATTCAGCATTCAATTCAATACATACTTGTTCAATTATGTTCATGGCCTCTCTGTTCTCAATACCTAGTAATTGATAACAACCCAAATGTGCTTCAGTTACGGAATAGATAATGATAATAAATCATAAATACAGATGGAATTCTATTCAACTCTCAAGAAAAATTAAATCATGAAATTTTCAGGCACATGGTTAGAATAGGAAAATATACTGAATGAGATAACCCAGACCTAGAAAGAGAAATAGAATATGTTTTCTTCTGATTCTTGACCCCAGTCCTAAACCATTAGATGTGAATGCTTCACCTGTATTCATCACAGACACCAGGAAAGTAAATGGGATTGGGAGGGTCTCTAGAGAGGCAGATAGCTAACAGGTAAGGAATGAACACAGGGGAGAGGGACTTTATCTGTGAGGTAGGCAGAAGGAAAATACAGAAAGAAGGAAAGACGAAAGAGATAAAGAACACTAGAGATGGTTGAAAAAGCCATAAGAATACATACTGTTTAATTTTTAGTTAAACTACATGTGTGTGAGTGTTTTTTTCTGTGTGTATATATACACATGCATAATTTAAATTATGGTACTTGAGGTCAAAATTCTATCACCACCACCCCCCCACCCCCCCCCCCGCAAGAGCCATAGATGCTCTAACAAAAGCTCTAGTGACAGGTATGGAGAACCTCTGTTTGAGGTGTTGTTTAAAGGAGTTCAAGAGACCTCCTAAAAGCAGTATAGGCTATTGCTATTGTCCTTGGGTGCCTGTCAGAATCTGAAAGTAGGTCTCCATTATGAGGACACTGTACACTTTGGAGACATGACATGGAGAATTCCAGAAGGAATTTACCAGGATTCTTCCTCCTTGGGGATGCTTAGAGCATCAGAAAGTGTTATGCAAGCTGACACAGAAGAAATCAATAGTCCTGAGCTTTAAACTAACCTGTGAAACAAGAGTAGTGCCTGAAGACTGTAGAGGGATTAAGGGAAACTGCTTTGCTGCAGTTCTATTTGCATCTGTTTGTCCCAACTCTCTCTCTGCTGATTTGGATTAGCTTGAGTTTTCAGAATGTCACCAATTTCACTCCATTTTTAACAGCATTTTTTTTTTTCTGTGATTTTATGGCATTTGTCTGAGTTATTTTCTTTGTACTTTTGCAAGGGTAATAAAAGTTTTCACCTTGTCCAAAGGAAGAAAGAAAAAAAAAATTACAACAGCTAAATTAAAATAAAACAAAAGCAAATTGTGAAAGGTGCATTTTTTTTTTCTCTTGCTGGTGGGTATACAAAATGACAGGCATTTTGCACAACAGTTTTCAGAGTCTCATGAAATTCAGTACAATTTTATCATTCAGTTAAACAACCACATCCTTTGGTATTTTTCTCAGTAGCTTAAATGCATGCACACAAAATACTTGTGGCATTTTTTCACTTGCTACCATTTTGCAACACACAGGTTTCTTTCAAAAAAGTGAGTACAGAAGCATGCCATCTTGCTTTAATATTATATAATTCAGTGAGCAAAGAAGTGGACCACCAAGTTAAATAATACATAGAGAAATCTTAAATGAATATCATTTAGTGTGAAGGATACATATTATGTGATTGCAAGCACATGCTATTTTGGAAAGGACAAAACTACACAAAAACTATCAGTGAGTGATTGCTGGTTTAGTTTTGATAGTGACAGTAAGAGAGAATGTTACACATTGGTAGGCCTTGGGGGATGCCTAATTCTGTCCATGTCTGGCTAATTCTTGATCTGTATTGTCTTTGATGAGTTAACAACACTTAATGTAACACTACTTCTTAAAGTACAATGTTGCTTTTAAAATGTACCATGACATTTTAAAATCCTCTAGTTCATTCTCATGTAATCAGACTTTGGGATGAATTATTTTTTAATTTATTCTTTGTATGTATAAGTATCTGTGTACCATGTGCAAGTTTGGTGCATATAGAGGCCAGAAAAGACATCAGATCCTCTGGAAGTGGAGATATAGAGGGTTATGAGCTACCATGGGGATGCTGACAATCCCACCAAGGTCTGTGGGAAGGCAGCCAGTGTTTTTAAGTATTGAGCCATCTCTCCATCCCTATTGCTGAATTTCTTCTCAAGTCCATTTCTTGAAATTATTTATGATTAGATGAACTTCTTGAGATTTTATTTTCTATCTGATAGCATGTGCTTCTACTAACCTCCAAATGTATGTCTTCACACTTGTTCTTTTGTGACCTCCCAGAGTCCATACACCTTTCTATTAAACAATCTTACTAGGTACTGTAACAGCTTTTATAATGAAATAGATAAAAAAGTTTTTTTTTTTTTTTTATCTATTTAGCTCTGTTCCCAAGTTCTTTCCTTCACCTGTTCAACTCCATTTTCCCATAGTTCAATTAACAATCATCCACACTTGATGTCATCATTAAAATATTTCTGAAGGAATCTGTATGTCTCTTTCTATCAGAATACTTACCCCAAATCAGAAGGTATTTATCGACAGATGATTGAATGTTCCTTATACAAGTATAGGATGTTTCTGGTTGGTATTATCTTGTAAATGTTGAAAGAGGTTTGAACTGTAGCCTTTTTTTCTTTCCTTTTCTCAAAATTCTTTGGAATGGTCTTTTATTTTCCATAGCAAATATTGATCTCAAAAAGTGCATGATAATTGTCCAATCTAATTATATACTTTATTCAACTCTAATTAAGTTCTACAGATTATAATTGAACTTCTATAACTATTCATGCTTTTATTCATACTATTGTACATTATCATATAATACACATAATTAAGCACTTGAAATTACTAATAAGAGGACAGATTCTTTCAGTATATATTGTAAAGGTAAATAAGCTTGCATCTTTTAGGTAAGAAAATTAATTTTCTCAAATGCTATAAACATAAAAATTAGGTATTTATCATGTATTATTGGTAATTCTGTGTTGTAGCTTTTTATTTTATTTTTCATTCTCACTTTCATTATAGGTATGACACAAATACTTTCTCATAAAATAATTTTTATGAAGGCAACATTGGATGCCTCATAGCTTTTATAGTTAAATAAATATATATATATATATATATATATATATATATATATAAATTTCTTCCATGTTCTATTTTGTCTATATATAATAGAATGAAAAATTTTTTAAATGAAACCAGAAGAGATATTAATAATAAGAGATAGACATTTTAATTATATAGTATAAAAAATTTTTAGTAAAATAATTTATTAATTAACAACTTTTAATTTATTAATTAAATTGTGGGTTTTTTCTTTCCAGTGTGTATGCATGTCTGTGCACCACCTATGAGAAAGTCATATTCACAGGACTAGAGTTACAGACAGTTGTGAACCACCATGTAGGTGCTGGGAACAGAACCCAGGTCTTCTGCAAGAGCTGCTAGTGATCTTAACCACTGAACCAATCTGGTTATCTTAGAGAGGCAGAATTTCAACATATGAGCTATATGAGACAACATTCAGCACAATGCTTATAGATCTTCCAATGAACAGCAATTCATCTGAATAGGAGGTCATATTTAAGATTTTAGTCTTTAGAACTTTACATCATCAGTCTCCACTACATCCTCCTACCCCTTTTAAAAGTAAACAAGGTTTTAACAGAGTAAAAACTAGCGAAGCTCAGGAAAGAAACTGTGTTTTATCTTAAATTCTTTAAAAAATTATATACAACATTACAGAATCAGAAAAGAGAGTGTGCAATTCATTAAATTAATCAACAAATTCTACATGGTTATGTAGGGACAAAAATTGGAAAGATTTTCAACTCCCTTCCTGAGACAACTCCTGACATATAGGAATAATTATGTTCATTAATTTCTGAGTAGTGTTGTATTATTCTCTTTTCTTCTTCTGTCTTTCCTCCCTTAATTTTTTTAACATCTCTCATATAGTTAATATAATGTCTATAATGCTAATTTGGTGAAATATTAGTTACTCATTGTTTGAAACCCATTTCCATAGGATAAGAATGTTCCTTGAAAAACAGTGATTTGAACAGAAAAGTCATAGATTTGATTGATTCCAGAACAGCATATGTTTTAGAAGGGTAATCAGATGCACACACCTAGTGATTTAAATTTCCATCTAGAAACACAAATCACCACACACAGCAAGGGATACATTTTTGAGTTAGTAGCAGACACAGCAGTGGCATCTAATTTTCAGTTCTGGTTGCAGTAGTAACAGAAGCAACTGTAGCATCAAGGCCAGACAGAAACAACATCAAATGTCCTCTGCTATATGGGGGTCAGATTGTAGCAAACAGAGCAGCAGGTATCAGTGTTATCACCACACTGGGATCCCTGGTGTAATGTTTGTTTTTAATTTCAACATCTTTTTACCACCACACTTAAAAATTTTAAATCTATTTACAAGTCATATAAAGAATCTTTGAGTTAATAAGACCCCTCCAATAAACTCACTCCTGTGTTTCAATGAGCCATAGTTTTTTCTAATGTCTATTTGTGGATAGCTTATTAACTAATAACTGGAAATGTATGATAATTTAGATTTCCCTTGGGAGCTTTAGATTAATGTGAGGAATATCTGTGTACTGTGTGTGTCCTCTCAGGACAATGTCATAAAGCCATCCATATTAGTAAATTCAAAACTGAACTTACCATTTGTTTTTTTCAAGCATTAATTACTTTTAAATGTTCCCATTTGAGTGACACCATTGTTATCTACACAACTTTGTGAATCAATGTTGTATCAACTTTTTTCTCTTTAATAGCTATGAGAACAATTCGTGCAATAGACAACTCAATTGTGTCCACTTCTTTTAGACCATAACCCAATATACTTCACATAAGCCATCAATGTTTCTCACTTAAGAGTATTGCACTCATCACTTTCCTGAATCTCGACCAAATTTTCTACAACCTAAGCACAGTTATATCTTCAAAAGTTGTATAATGCCATCACTGCCTTCTTTGTATTCTTTAGTTTTAATATTTTTTTTTTGTTGTTGTTCAAAGAATCAATTGAAAAAATCTGGCTCCAACTTCAGGTTGTGTAAACTCTTCTTTTTCCCATCACTCAAGACAATACTTTAGTTCTCTTTTATTTTTCAGGCTTCTGATACTGCATGTTTTATATACGGTTTATTTTTCCTGCCAGAAACAAATACCAATGCAGCTACATCTGTTTGATTTCTACACAGCTTTTACACACAGATCAGGCTCTCTTCTCTGGTTGGGTAATCTACATCTTTAACTGAGCAAAATTTCTATTACAGTCTGTATAACCACACTAGCCATGTTGTACATAGCAAACAGTCACTAACTATTTAGTGCATAAGAAAATAAATTAGGTTTCCTCGTCAATTTTAATTAGGTTAAGATAGCTGCCCTTTGATGTTTATACTCTGATATGTGTGATCAATGCACCCACAGAGTAAGATGTAACTATATGTGCATGTGTACAAAATAAGAAATGCTCTCCAACTGTCTGTAAATATTGCAGTATGGTACAATGACAACATTAGTTTTTTTGTAGATTCTAAGTAAATCTAATATCAGAAAAATCCCATAATGTTCTTTTCAATAATATAATAAAGCTTATTCCCAAATTTCTAATATGAACTAGAGATTCTTACTCTGTCTTTATCACAAAGAAAGTAATATTAAATGATCAAGTACACAAAACACTAGGTCTCTTCCTGTTGAAATTTATAAAGAAGTTAAAGTAGAATCAGGAGACACTCTTTGACCAACATACACTCAGGGAGCTCAAAAAAGATGGAATTACTCCAAGAGGAGGGATTCTCACCATAGGACTGCATGATCTTCCCAACTTCATGAGAGGTTGTGTGACAGTCTTTTTGGGGAGATATATACAATTAAGTACTCATTACAGATTGGCAACTGAAAAAGTAACAGTTCCACTCAAGTCAAACATGGTGAACCAATGTGTTTATTGGAGTTACTTGTGGGAATATAAGGAAAGGTTAATACTTATGGGATTATTGTTGACTCAGGACAGCTATCTTACGGGAAGTACAAGCCATCATGGAAATTCACTCATGAAAACATCTGCCTGACTTGCAGGCCTACAGGTTAGAGAGTCACCGTTCTTACCAGGTCATTACCGATAAAATAGGTTTAAAATTTCATAAACTTCTGAGACATGTGAACTGTTAATTCCTGAGTGTGAATGAACATTTCTTTAGAACTTCCTGAGTCTTAGCTAGCTTTCCTCCTGGATAGCATGTCTCAATTTGAAGAACATGACTAAAAACAGGAATAAAGTGTCCCTTCTTGATATGATGGAGTCAAGGTACAGCAACAGAACAGAGAATCTGGGTTTTGTTCTACCACACCAGTCTGTTTGTATTCGAGAAAGTAGTAGCCTTTGACTGGTGGAATTAGAAGCTCAGATGTCTTGTTCTTTAGAAGTACTGAATGTCTCAACATGAGGCTGTGTCTGCTTTTTCTGGAGAGTCTGAGACAACTTTGTTTTTGAGATGTCAGCACATATTAGATCAATAACTGGCAAGTTAGCAAGGCTCTTTCAATGATACAATTAATTGATAAGGCTTAAAATAACTCTAGTTACTGTAATACCGCTTAACTATTTTAATATTTTTATTGATATTAGTAGATACAATACAATAATGTTTATTTTTTATGCTCTTTTAATTTCTCTGCTATCCTGAAACTTAACTTTATTTAATATAGCCATAGAGATAAAGACCTTATATCATTTCCTTTGGCTGTTGTTCTAATATATGGATATATAAATTTAAATGTAATAACCCATGAAATAGAAAGAGCAACTGTCATATTTGTTCAAGTTGGGAGAGAGGATTGACAAAGGAGGGAAAGAGGTTTTATTTGAGGAATAGAAAAGAGGAAGGAGTCTGGGAAAGAGCTAGTGGGATTCAGTCTCAATTCTACTTCTTCCTTTGCTCTCCTGAAGTGGATCAATTATCTTGAAATTTTAATCTGAAGTAGTTTAATACCGTAAGACTTTGGACTGTAGTTTATAGATTCTTTCTGCTCTCCCCAGCTGAAGACTTTAAGGAATATTTCTTGGAACTTTCCTGTTTCAGTTCCAGCAAATGTAAAAGAAAGCAATGTCACTTCAGGACTACTACAGTGAATAATGGGGGAGTGCATACTAATCCTTCAACAACGAAAGGATGCTGTTTGTGTGTGACATATAACTAACAGTGTTTCCCTTTAGAATTAGATATTACAGTTTTAGAGTACATACAACCCTTTTGAGAGTTTATTCTCTATAAGAATTCAGATTTTCATTTAAACAGGTTAATGTGTGTCTTTGGATAGAAACTTTAACCAAATTTCTTGGCTTGGTCTTGTGTGTTCTGATCTATGCTCCTCTATTTCTCTATTTTTATAGTGTGGGGGCACGATGCAAGGGCCCAGCACATGCTATGTAAACAGTATACCAACAAAACCACACCTTAGCCCTACTATTAATTTTGATTATCTGTCCAGTAAATTGATTTTCAACATGCATGACTTTATGCCTTGTTAGTTTTTAATGCCGTTGTGCAAAGAGACACTCAAAGCTGAAGCTGCCTCCCTGGTAAAAGTTACTAAGTTTAATTATGATTTAACATAATTGAACAACCTCAACAGCTAGCACTTATGTTCAATATGCAATTTTCCCTATAATAGTGGAATATATTATAAAGTCTTACACATAATGTATAATACAAAGTAATAATAGATTGAAGCTGTATTTTTTTATTCTAAAGGTATTTTTAACTGTGAATTTAATCAATGACAAACACATAGACTCTTACCTATTTTGGGAGCCTGTGTACAAAAAAAAAAACCTATTTTAGTGCCCTGAAAAAGGCACAGTAGAGAATAAATGCTTATTGAATTATTGCTTCTGTCTGCTTGGAATTTGTTTCTTTTCCTAAATCTCTTTCTAATTGCTCATAAATCTGAAAATACTTTATTTGTCATTTGGTTGCATTTGATTTAGGTACACTGTAGCAGTATTGTTTAATCAAGATTTAACATGTTCTATGTGATATCTTCAGAATCATGAACTATGATTGGATGCACATTCACTAATCAACTTTAAACATTCTTTGTATGTATTAAAATATTCTTATTCAAGTATACATTTTAATGAAGACAAGTATATATGACTATACATGAACTTCACACACACATACACACAAACACACTCACTGTGTAACCACCACCACCTTACACATACAGAATATTTCTTATCACCAATAAAAAGAATCACTTGACACCTGTTAATATCTCTGGTAGCCCATCTTAGTTACAGGAAATTACTGATCTCTTTTTAGTCAATATACATTAAACCACTTTTCCTAACTTTTCCTTGTAAGTAGAATTTTACATTTTAGCTTCTTGTTCAATAAAGGAGTTTTGAGATTTACTTACATCATAAATGTTCTTAGTTTCTTACTTTCTTGCTGTTTGCATAATAATAATGCATAGATTCAAAGGAAAAGATGTTATTCATTTGTTGATGGCTAATAAACCTATTTCTGTTTTTCTACTCATATATTTAAGGCTGTTAAGAATAATAACTTTCTTGTCTTAGAATGTGTACATTTTTACATTTGCCTATTTATGTTTCTGGAAATTAAGTTATATTTTTTTCCATAGTTTAGCTGTGCTATGAGAATGAAGTAATTTGCTGAAAGACCAAAGATGATTTCATGAGGCGGCACAATGCTTACAGGTATAAGGCAAGCACATTCTCGTGAAGTCTAGGTTTTGTAATTTTGATAATAGTTAATGTGTCTGTCAATGTTTCTTTAATAATTTATAGTTTTTAAAATTCTAAATAATTTTATACAATTATTTATGAAACTTCTATTTCAAAGTTTTATACATTTAGCCTTTGTACCTTTTATCTCTAATGCATTTTCATTAAAAGATATATTCTTATTTTCAATTTATGTGTAGTAGTTGTACACATTTATGTGCTGTAGTAATCCATCATAATGTATGATTATCAGAACAGACTAAGGAATCTATCACATATGTGGTGATATTATGTTCCCCACAATATTGTGCACCCTAATAAACAAATCTGGGGTCAGAGGACAGAACAGTCACTAGATACAGAGGCCAGAAAGTGGTGGCACACACACCTTTAATCCTAGCATTCCAGAAGCAGAGATCTGACTGGATCTCTGTGAGTTCATAGCCACACTGGAAATAGCCAGGCATGGTAACAAGAGCCTTTAATCCTAGGAAGTGATGGCAGAAAGAAGAAAGGTATATAAGGTGTAAAAACCAGGAACTCGGCTGGTTAAACTTTTAGGCTTTGAACAGCACAGTTCAGCTGAGAGGCATCCAGTCTGAGGAAACAGGATCACCTGAGAAATTGGCGAGGTGAGGAAGGTGTGGCTTGTTCTGCTTCTCTGATCTTCCAGCTTTAACCCTAATACCTAGCTACAACTTTGATTTTATTAATAAGACCATTTAAGATTCATGCTACACACATAACACAACATTTCTTTTTTATAGAGAACATTCACAATCAAATTGATTGCCTATTGCTATGTGTTCATGTGTATTTATAATTATCATGCTGTACAACAGAAGAGTAGAAAATGCTCCCTCAGTACACCTGTGACTTGTTCTCTGTCTGTCCTCTGCTCTCTTCTCCACACTATCCCAGATTCTGGAAATGAATACTCCAGTTTGTTCTTTGACACCAGTATTTTGACTTCACATGTGAGTGAGACATGGCAATATTTTTCTTTGTGTGCCTGACAAGCTTCTCTTACTATAATGGCATCCAATGCCATTTGTGGTATTTTATACAATAAATTCATTTTTTTGTTTATAACTTTTTCATTTAAAAGTATTTTTTTTATTGAGAGCCACTGGTAGCAAAAGTCCATGAGAGTATACAGCAATGACAACTAGAGTTCACAAGGTCAACCTATCAGAACTATGGGTTCTGTTAGAGGAAAGCATCACACAAGGCATTATGGAATTACTGCCTTGTGAATGAATTAGCTGTCTCTTGTTGTAAACTTCTTGTGCAATAACAGCTATGATTCTCCCCATTTGACATGCATTTCCATGTTATCTGTTCATGTAATCTCACAATTGCATCTCAACCTTGGGCACAACTTTCCCTATACATTTGGGGTAACTGGATAACTGTCCCCAGCTGTGTTTATTTTTCATTAACATAAATCTGGCCAGGGCCATTCTCCAGACAAAAGTATTTCAGCAAAGATACCTTTTTCCAAGGACAAATACAGAGAAATGAACATTGGTTCATCTCACCCACAAATAGAGAAAAGACCCACTAAACAATTAAATCATCAACTCCTTACCTTCACCCGGGTTATTTATACAAGACCCTAACTTAGATTTCCTGTTCACATTCCCAGGATGATGTTTTAGCCATTTGCTAGATACTGAGTTAAGGCAGTTACTTCCCACTGACCCAAGGGGATTGCCTACAAGGCCAGGCAGGCAATAGGTGCCAAGCTTCTTTTTCGAGCAAATTAAGTTTTAATTCCTCCTCAACCAGGTGCTATTCCTAGATTTTCTTCTCAGCAATTACTCTGAGCAAAAGTGCTTTTACTAGCCAAATGCTACATGCACACAGCCAGGACAAGCGGGAAAAGTGGTGCCAAAGACAGTTTACTTTCTTGTGACTTACTGACCCCTAACATTCCATCTAGCCATTTCCAGATTATAGTTTGAGCACATAAATTCCCTAATTGATCTTAGGGTTTAGTTGACCTTACCAGAGAATTCCCCTTTAGTCACTCCCATTTCGGATTGTAATTGGAAGCTGACAATTATTGCTTTATGTGTGGATCCTTATCACCTCTCTCTGTGACCCTGAAAACTTCAAACTTTGCATTGCTTTGCCAAATAATTACTGCTTGAGTATATATACTGGTTCTCTGAGAGCACTGGAGAGAATTGATTGAGAAGAACAAAGATGAGAACAGAGATGGAAAGAACTAGGTAGAAATGAGAGAACAGCAGAAGGGACTGAGAGGAGCTAAGTACGAGAACAGAAAAGCAGTGTAGATAGAATTGACTTAGAAGAATAAAGTGAATGGACTAAAGAACTCAGTGTGCTTAGATTCATTTGATATCCCTCAGATTAGTATCCTCAGCCACTTGTAGCATCTGTTCTGGACCCTGATAGAAATCTCCTCAAGGCAGGCACTTGGGGGGAATTCATTAATTTTTTATTGATTAAATTTGTTCTTTGATAGTCTCATACCTACATACAGGGCATTGTTTACCACATCTACCTCTATCACCCCCCCCCAACACTTTCAAATCCATGCAGCACCACCCTATATATCACTTTTTCTTTTAGTTTTGTGACCCACTGATTTTAGCTAAGACCATGTTTGTCTACAGGTTTGTAACTCTTTACTGGAATCTGTTGGGTTTACTATTTGGCATAGAATTGTAAGCAATAACAAGCAATGACCCCCACCCCCTAGAATCCATTAGTAGAAAACATTTCAATGGGGAGTATGGCCTCATTAGCCCCTCCTCATCCATGGTTGGCTGTTGAAAGGAACAGTCTTATGCAAGAAATACAGTCTTCTATAGGACCAGTGTAGGTAATTATGACTGATATGAGATCGTATTTGCAATGACTGTGTTATGCCACAAAACTACTATTTTAGAGTCCTTATCACAGTCCAGCTCTTATATTCTTTTCATTTCTTTTGCAACTGTCTTGGGGTTTCTATTGATGTGAAGAGACATCATGACCACGGCTATGCTTAAAAAGACAACATTTAATAGGGGCTAGCTTACAGTTTAGAGGTTTAGTCTGTTGTCATCATGGCAGAAAGCATGGTGGCATGTAGGCAGACATGGTGCTGGAAAAGGGTCTTAAACATCTATATCTAGATATTCAGGCATCAGGAAGAGCTGAAACCCACCTCCAGTGACATGATGAACTTCCTTCAACAAGGCCATACCTCCTAACAGTGCTTTCCCTTTGGCCTATGGAGGCTATTTTTCATAAAAACTAGCACATTCCACTCCCTGGCCCCCATAGACTTGTAGCCATATCATAACGCAAAAATACATTCAGTCCAACTTCAAAAGTCACCATATTCTATAAGTCTCAAATTTGTTTAAGTTCCAAAGTTCAAAGCTTCCTCTGAGATTAATGTAATTTCTTAACAGTAACTCCCTGTAAAATCAAAATGAAAAGCAGATCACATACTTCCAACATAAAATGGCCCAGTATATATCATACTGTTCCAAAAGGGTGGAAATGGAGCATAGCGAGGAAATATTGGATCAAAGCAAGACCAAAAACCAGGTGGCTGAACTGCAAATTCTGCATCATCTCCATGTATGATGTCAAAGCACCCTCCAGATCTCCAGTTACTTTCAGTTTGTTGATTGCAACACATTTCTTTCTCGTGAGCTGGTTCCACTCCCTGTTAGCAACTTTCCTTGGAAGGTATCACAAAAACCTAGCATCTCCAACATCTTTTGAGGCCGGCAGAACTGCTGCATGTTTCAGATAAGCTACAACACGTGCTATACCACTCCCACAATGACTAGGCACTCTGCAAAAATAGCCGGAAGTGGGGCCTTGAGGCCAGCAACGGTCAGCAGATTCCAGAGCCGGTCAGAAAGCACCAACTTAGCAACAATCACTAAGGCAGACCTTTCACCAGGATGGGGTGGAGGGTATACAAGGCTTACCATTTCCTAAAAAGAAACAAGCTTCCTTACAACCTCACGGAGTCTGTGTTGTCGCCCCAGTATCTCCTCATCCCCTCCCCTCGGGGCCTAGGGACCTCAGTAGGCAAACAGCAACATTTTGACGCCGAGCATGGAGGGATTTTGCCCTGGTCCTTGCGCTTTGGGTTCTTTTTAATTTTCAGTTTTGGTTCCTATTTTTCCCCCTGTGCTGCTGCTGTGGGTGTTGTCCAAGTCCTTTCTCTTTCGACTTGGGGATGTGACATGCCCTCTTTGGCTGATCTCAGTGAGTTGACCCCATTTCATGTTCTCTGTTTTTTCACCTCTCAAATTGTGAGTATTGGGCTCTCTCGCTCTCTCTCTCTCTCTCTCTCTCTCTCTCTCTCTCTCTCTCTCTCTCTCTCTCTCTTCTCTCTCTCTCTCTCTCTCTCTCTCTCTCTTCTCTCTCTCTCTCTCTCTCTCTCATTATTCTCCCAAATGGTTATGTGATCACCAGTTAAATGCCACGAGGGTGGTGGCTGGTCTCTTAAATTCACAGTAAGGCTTCTGGTTTCTTACCTGCTGGAATCCCCTGCCTCTGCTGTCTGGGGTTGGGATGTTCTTCTTGCGACATACCAGTTTCACTAGTCTTCTCTTTTTCTGTCCTTCCACCCCAACCTCTTCTTCTTCCATTAAGGTGCCCCAGATACTGGCCCTTAAGGCCCTTTTACTGACCAGAAATATTCGTGTCAACTGCTCCCACATGGTCACTTTTTGGCCTGAAGTCTCTACTATTTCACACTGGATCTCTCCTGAGAACATTTGGGATCCATCCATGTGGATGAGAATCATTTTCTTAACTAGAAAACGGGAAGTCCAAAAAAGGAAATGTCCCCATGCAGCCTTGTGTCTATCCTTTTGGGTATTATTCCTTGCAGAAAGTTGGGCACCACAGAGGATGTCCAGAAGGCCTTTAATGACCACTGTGAACATCAAAAATTGTCTTCTTTTTTTCTCTCAATCCCCTCCCTTTATGAAAGCCCCAATTCTGATGATGAGGAAGATTCCCCAAAATTAGAAAAAAAAAATCCTTCCAGCCCCCATCCCAGACAATCTCCATCCATTGAGGGCCCATCTGAAACCACCCTATGTCACTGGGAGGACCTCTCATCGTCCCCTCCACCCAAAGCGTCTATATGTAGCCTTTCTAAAACACCCCCTACCTCAGAGATACCTCTGCAACCACAGCCAACCCTGTGCCTGCATGCCTGGGGAAGAGTGTCCAGGTTGTTTATCCTCCCACTAATCCCTTTGCCTCCCTGTCAATGGGGTATCTAATGGACCAATCAGCCCTGGGTGCCTACGCCTCTTGTGCATCTGTCCATGATTCATAAATCCACCAATGAGTTGGGCCCTGATTCATCATATTTTGAACAAGCCTTGAGGTAATGGGCTATGTATCTCCAAACTTAACATGAATATTATCATCTGATGAAGGTTGTATTGGTTCACTCAGTTTTTCTTAACTGTCTGGCTGCCTATGATGACCAGGCTGAGGTGCAAGCATGCCTCAATATCCGATACAACATTACTATTTCTCTTGAGATGCTCATGGGCCTGGGTCCCTACATTAACCTTTGTTACCCAAGTTCAAATTGGACAGCACACCTACTTCCAGCAAGTCTTGGAAATCGCCTTCAGGGGTTTGAAATCCTGAACTCTGAGTGATCAGGTTGCATACTTTCATAACCTCATTCAGCAACAGGGAGAATTGTTTACTGACTTCCTTGTGTGAGTCAATGAGGCAATGGAATAAAAGGTAGATCTGGGCCCTAAGAGGGAAATGTTAATTAAGCAATTAACATGGGAAGGGCTTAAAACCCCTACCCACAAAGCAGTGGCTGCTATCTGCAATGAGAATATTCATAAATGGGTCATTGCCCCCTGTAACTTGGACCTCCAGGTGGACCCAATCACAGCCCTTACAGCATCCCTTAATGTGCTGATGGCTTCTAAAAGGAATGACCAGTGATGGCCTGCCCCTAATCCCCCAGACTGGACTTGCTGGGCTTGTAGCCAACCAGGTCACCTTAAATGCAACTGTCCTAAGGCCAGGCCAAAGCCCAAATGCCCTAAATGCCAAAAGGGATTTTATTGGGCA
Source organism: Peromyscus leucopus (assembly GCF_004664715.2). NCBI lineage: Eukaryota > Metazoa > Chordata > Mammalia > Rodentia > Cricetidae > Peromyscus > Peromyscus leucopus. Next base: position 42,676,874 of record NC_051076.1, read on the forward strand.
CATGACTGCAGGAGCTCTCCCCAAGTTCCTTTAAACTCAAGGAGGGTCACCTCTCTTCCTGGCAAGTAAGAGGGAATCCCTCCAAACCCAAATTTCCCCATTCTCCCACAATGACCCACCTCACATTATCATTGGAAAGTATTTCTACAAGGCATGAAAAATAGTCTGACCATCTGTCAGTTATATGTTCAGCAGGCCTTAAAGAGCAGCCCCAAGGAAATATTGATGATCCATTATTTGAATGAAATCCTGCTTGCTTATTCAGACAGGCAGAAAATTCAGGGCTTGCTGCCCCAACTTTATTTTATTTTTTGGCTTTTTGAGACAGGGTTTCTTGCTTTGCTCCTTTCCTGGAACTCACTCTGTAGACCAGGCTGGCCTCGAACTCACAGAGATCCACCTGGATCTTCCTCATCTGCCTCCCTGTGCTGGGATTAAAGGCCTGTGGCACCACCACCCTTAAGAGACTTGGAGGCTTTCCCCCTTAAGGTGGACCCAGAGAAGATACACTGGCTACTTCCCTTTACCTTTGTGCGTTATCAGATAAGCCAAACAATTCAACCCCTTAACACTCCCATAAGCATAAGGGAGTCTTACTCCGTCACAGACCTTCAGGAACTTTGTGGCACTATCAGTCCTTGACTCTTCAAAATTTATAGCATGGGAAATGATACGGGGAAGGATATTCTTAATAATTCCTACAGCATGTTTCCCAGCAGCTCTACACCAGCAAAATGATGCTGCAAGTGCTAATGCCTCTGGAATGCTCTCTGATCATGGTCCCCCTAAGGAAGTAATAAAAGCCAAATTTGAGCAAAGAATGTTGTAGACAGCTCCAGTGGTTTCACATGCATGGAGTTCAGCCTTAAGATTTCATTAGAGAGTTGTAGGTTTAAGAATTCTTTGCTCCATGGTCCCTACATGATCTCCCTTAACTGACTTCTGGCTTGTGATATAGTTGAGACTGAGTAAGCAGTTAAACAATAGGAGGAAAACCAGGGATCACAGTTTCCTCTTACCAGCCACCTTGGTGTCTGGATTTCTTTCTTTTTTTATTTTATAATTAATTTAATTTTACATATCAGCCATGGATTCCTCTGTCCTTCCTCCTCCCACCCCCCATCCTTCCTCCCCAATCCTCCCCCCTTTCCTACCTCCTCTGAGGCAAGGTATCCCCTGGGGATTCAGCTTGGCCTGGTAGATTTAGTTGAGTCAGGTCCAGTCCCCTCCTCCCTATACCAAGACTGAGCAAAATGTCTCAGCATAGGCCCTAGGTTCCAGAAAGCTAGCTCATGTACTAAGGACAGGTCCCAGTCCCACTGCCTAGGGGCCTCCTAAACAGTTCAAGCTAATCAACTGTCTCACTTATCCAGAGGGTCTGGTCCAGTTCCATGGGGGCTCCTCAGCTATTTGTTCATAGTTCATGTGTTTTCACTAGTTTGGCTATTTGTCTCTGTGCTTTTTCCAATCATGGTCTCAATATCTCTTGCTCATATAATCCCTCCTCTCTCTCACTAATTGGACTCCTGGAGCTCCATCTGGGGCCTGGCCGTGGATCTCTGCATCTGCTTCTGTCACTCACTGGATGAGAGTTCTATCATGACAGTTAGGGTGTTTGGCCATCAGATCACCAGAGTAGGTCAGCTCAGGCTTTCTCTCAACCATTGCCAGTAGTCTATTGTGGAGGTACCTTTGTGGATTTCTGAGGAACTCTCTAGCACTTTGCTTCTTCCTGTTCCCATAGGGTCTTCATTTATCATGGTATCTCTTTTCCTTGTTCTCCCACTCTGTTCCTGATCCAGCTGGGACCTCCCGTTCCCCTAAGTTCTCTTTCCCTGACCTTTGCCTTCCATTAACCCTACCCTACCCCACCCTGCCACCCCTACAACCCATGTCGAGATTACTCATGTAGATCTTATCCATTTCTCTGTCCTTGGGTGATCCTTGTGTCTTTCTTAGGGCCCTCTTTACTAGGTAGTCTCCCTGGAGTTGTGAGTTGAAGTCTGGTTATCCTTTGCTTTACATCTAGTATCCACTTATGAGTGAGTACATATCATAGCTGAAAGACATTTAAGGAATTGCTCAACATCCTTAGTCATCAGGGAAACGTAAATCAAAACTCTGAGATACCATCTTATACCTATCAGAATGGCTAAGATTAAAAACACTGAAGATAGCTTATGCTGGAGAGGATGTGGAGCAAGGGGGACACTCCTACATTGTTGGTGGGAATGCAAACTTGTACAACCACTCTGGAAATCAATATGGCACTTTCTTAGAAAATTGGGAATCAATCTCCCTCAAGAGCCAGCTATACCACTCTTGGGCATACACCCAAGGAATGCTCAAACATACCACAAGGACACATGCTCAACTATATTCATAGCCACATTATTTGTAATAGCCAGAACCTAGAAACAACCTAGATGCCCTTCAACTTAAGGATGGATAAATAAAATGTGGTACATATACACAAAGGAGTACTACTCAGCAGAGAAAAACAATGGCATCATGAGGTTTGCAGGCAAATGGATGGAACTAGAAAAAATCATCCTGAGTGAGATAACCCAGACTCAGAAAGGCAATCATGGATTTCTTCATCCAATAAATCTAGTTGTTGTAAATTGAGTATAGCTGAATGGAAATGAGAATTAATCATCTGTTGAGTGCTTAATGCTCAGGCTGATTCTTCTATGGCCATATTAAGTGTAGAGGCAGTGGCCCCCATTTGAACCAGAGAGGCTGTGGCCAATACACCACCTGCCACAGCCAGCAGATTCCAGAGCCTATTAGAAAGCATCAATTTAGCAATGATCACTAAGGCAGACATTTCTTCAAGATGGGCTGGAGAGTACATAAGGCTTATCCTTTCCTATGAATAAATGAACTTACTTGTAACTTCCCAGAGTCTGTGTTGTTGCCTCAGCTTCTCATCTCCCCTCCCCCTCCCAGGGCCTAGAGAACTCACCAGGAACAATCTTGGTGTCTTCAAGGTAATTCAGGCTTCATTTACCTTCACTACTTCATGAAACGGCTTCTCTAGACCTCCATGCAAGGACATAATGCCTGGCCTCAGCCACTTTCCTTAGTAGGAGAGGGGAATTCCATAACCCTTTTTCTGTATCCTTGACTCTAATCTCAGAACCATATGGCAGAAGCTGCCAAGTTCTGCTGCTTGCTGGGGCTAGAACATGGCCTCTCATTCAAATACATATTTAAAAGCTTTCTAGTTTGAATGGCTTCCTTCACTGCCTAAGCTTGGCTCTCCTGGAACCTAATGTGTTTACCAAGCTAGCCTCAAACTGAGTTTGCCTCCTGAGTGCTGGTATTAAAGGTGCGCACCATCACACCTAGCCTTAAGCTTTTTTTTTTTTAAATTCCTTTTTCACAGCTTAGAAGGTTAACTGGGTGGATCTTGCCTCTGAGGTCACCACTCTCAATATATCATTTTTTTTTTTCCCCGAGAGAGGGTTTCTCTGTGTAGCTTTGCGCCTTTCCTGGAACTCACTCGGTAGCCCAGGCTGGCCTCGAACTCACAGAGATCTGCCTGCCTCTGCCTTCCGAGTGCTGGGATTAAAGGCGTGCGTCACCACCGCCCGGCTCAATATATCATTTAACTTCAGGCTTTTCTTTAATCTTTTTCTCCTTGAACACAGGATTTAGCTCTATTAAACTTCCCAGTGCACCTTTGTAACAGGAATCTTAAAAGGTTTTTTAATTAAAAAAAAGCCAGATATTGGGGTAAAAGCTGAAAGATCAGAAAAACAGAATAAGCCAGCCATGTTCTTACCTCTACAAAATCCTCAGCCTCGAGGGAGAGACTTCCTGTTTACTCATGCCTTATATACCCTTCTGTGCCCTGTCATCTTCCTTCCTTCCTAGTGCTGATATTAAAGGCATGTGCCACCATTCCTGGCTCTGTTCCCAGTGTGGCCTTGAACTCACAGACATCTAGATGGATCTCTGCCTCCCAAATGCTAGGATTAAAGGTGTGTGCTACCAGTACCTGACCTCTATGTTTAATATAGTGGCTGGTTTTGTCTTCTGATCCCCAGGTAAGCTTTATTGGGGTACATAATATATCACCACACACCTTGCCTCCTCAAATTATACATTTTTCAAAGTTTCCTAATTCAGCTTGCTCCTTTTCACTATTGATCTGCATAAGAGTTCCTGCTAATAACTACATGACATAGTCAACTGGTAAACTGTTTTGCAATGTCCTCTGCCAAAACCATTAATTGATAACTCTTTCATTCAGATTCTCACATTTTTTTTTTGAACAAGGGCTAAAAGCAGCCATGTTCTTCATCAAAATATCACAAAAAAGGTCTCTAGGCCAGACACTAATAGTCTTCTTCTCTGTAAATTCTTTAACCAGGCTGCCAGAGTTCAAACCCTCAGTACCACTGTCTTCCATCCTCCTACTATTATGACCCATTAAATTCTGATTAAGGTGTTCAGCTGCTTTTCTAATCCAAAGTCCCAAAGTCCACATTCCTCCAAACAAAAATATGGTCAGGTCTATCAGAGTAATACATCAGTCCCTATTAGGAGTTCTGTCACAGTTAGGGTTTCTGTTGCTGTGAAGATACACCATTATCACGGCTACTCTGATAGAAGAAAACATTTAATTGGGGCTAGATTATAATTCAGCGGTTTGTTCCACCATCAATCATTATAGTAGGAAGCATGGTGGTATGTAGCAAACATGATGCAGGAGAAGGAGCTGAGACTTCTACATCTGGATCTGCAGACAGTAGGAAGAGACATTGAGCAACTAAGTCTGGCTTCAGGTTCTGAAACCTCAAAGCCCACCTTCCTCCCTAGTGACACACTTTCTCTAACAAGCTCACACCTACTCCAACAAGGCCGCACCTCCTAATAGTACCATTCCTTATGGGTCTGCATGGACCATTTTGATCAAAACCTTTATAGCAGTGTTCCTGAGCTTTTAAGAAACTTGTATAAATATCCTTTTTAGTGCAGAGCACTCTGATGTTTTTCATTCTAAATATTTTGGTAATCTATGTGCATCTGTATTCACTGTCATTTACTCAGAAGAGAAACTTTTCCAATGAAGGATAAGAGTGGCATTTGTCTACAGCTAAAAGCATAGTATTTAGTCTGTAGTTTGGCGCTGTTTCACTAAAAACACAATATTTCTTTTGACCAAGGGTACATGACTTCCAGCCATGGGTTTATGAAAAGCTTTAGAGTACCTTGCATTTTTCCTTCCTCTGCATTTGACCCTAAATCCAATCAAAGAGTAGTTGCTTACTCCTGCATGAGCCATGCCACTATAATACCACTGAACACATCTTGCTTTACAAGTTCATATTGTAGCTCATATAATTCAGAGTTGGTTAATCTCTGATGTTCCTTCTCCCCTAGCATCCTACAGAGCACTTTCTGGAACTTGGAAGACTAGACAGCATAGAAGAACCATGCATTTCGGTTTCAGTCTACTTTCCTCTATATCTGGCAAACATGGTGTGTCTTGTCTTTAGAAATAAGTTTTTATCATCTGGTTCTGGTAAATAGCCCAAAAGAATGGAAATGACCTGGATTGTTTTGAGTACCTCTGGGGCCTCCCTGAAAAATAACTCAATGTGGGCTCTCCTGATTAACAGTTCATTAGGAGACACATCACAACTGGAAATTTTGTTTAACCAACAGTGATTTGGGGCAACATCAATATTCCACCATGTAGAGTATTTCCTTTGTAACTTTATTCTTTGACTTAAACTTTTCATGACACACAAAGCAGCTTTTTATAGAGATCCTTAATTATGATTAACCTCTCTTCACTGCAATGCCATTTCCCATCTTTCCACTTCGGCCCCACTTGAAATTCTTCATATCCAGTATTCTCACATCTATTTTCATATAATCTATCTTCAACTATCTTCCCTTTCTTATGAAAATTTTCCCCTGTTGTGGAATATTACTTTATAGTGTGTGTGAAGATACTTCATTGTGGTTGGTTTAATAAAAAGCTAAACATCTAATAACTAGGCAAGATTTTCAGGGCAGAAAGAATGCAAGGAAGAAGAAGGATGGAGTCACAAAGAATTGCCAGGCAGACACAGAGCAAGCAGTAAAGCAACATGGGCACATTAAAGGCAATAAAGCCTAGAGGCAGAAAGTAGATTAATATAAATGGGATAATTTCAGTTATAAGAACTAGTTAGAAAAAAAAGCCTAAGTTATCGGCCAAACCTTTCATAATTAAAAAGAAGATTCTGTGTGGTTATTGGGGAGCTGGCAGATGGGACAGTAAAATCTGCCTACGCTCCCCTTTAATTTTCTTTCTTGTTCCTGGACTTCTACAGGTGCTCAAAGTAAATATACAAAACTAAAGTTTTAAGGTAGGATCACATACGGGAGAGAACAAGCAATGTTCATCTCTGCACCTGAATTAACTGACATGGTATATATTTTCCAGTTCTATCAATTTACCTGCAAATTTCATAGTAGTTGTACACATTAGTGGATACTATTCTGTTGTATGTATGTATATGTATGTATGTATGTATGTATATATGTATTAGATATAGATAGATAGATAGATAGATAGCACAGGAGTGAATATAGTGAATGACCTTCCACCATTCTTCCATTCCCTTCAGTCTTTTACTTTATCCCTTCTTCCTTAATGACTCTTTCTCAGTCTATAATAGCCCTTCTTTTATTTATAAGTTGCATTTGTTCATGAAATTTATCTTCTACATATGAAAGAATGTAAGCATCTCTTTTCTTTCTCTGCCTTTATTAGTTTACTTAAACTATGCCTCTTAAAATACATTTAAAGTTTTATCTTATAGAAGTTCATATATATATACATATATATTTTAAATTGATTTTAATGTTCTGATTTTGCATTGTGATCTTACTAAGTTCGCTATAATTTTTGTATCTCCTTACAAAGTTATTATTTTCTATACACCCAAGCCATCTTTGAATGAGTGTCACTTTCTGCTTTTATATACACAGCACTTCTTTTTACTCTTGCTGTCTTGTTTTACTAGTTAGTACCTATGTTACACGGTAATGCTATGACCAGTCATATTTGACTAATCAGTCTTAGCAAAAACTATTATTAGTTGTCAGTTCAAGGTGTTTTATAGTTATAGTCATCAAAATACAAAAAGGTGTATTGTTAGAGAAAATAGTATTTCATATGAAGCTGAATTGGACCAAATGATTTTCTGCCTCTATACATATATTTACACATCTATATTTTGTCCTTCTTTTGTGATTCGGAGGTTCAAACCCAGATCCTGCTACTACACAAGTCCAACCCTCCTGTATTCTCTTTACATGTTGATGCCATTGATTGTTTTTTAAATATTGAACTACTTCTACATCTATCTTTAGAATAAGCATTGATGCATGATAGTATATCATCATTTTCTTACATTGCTAAAATTTGGTTTGTTAAAATCTATGCACTATTTTATGTGTAATTTAGCAAAATGTTGGTTTGTAGTTTTATTAAGAGAAGGTTAATACCATCTTACTACCAATTGTCTGTTCTTTATACTTCACTACACTAACCCTTATAATGTTCTGAATATCATATTCTGTGTAAAAAAAATATTAATTTTTCTTTTTGTTTTTGGTGAAATGATCTTGTAAGAGCACTGTGGCTTATATATACATTCTCTAAGTCCTTTTATAGTAGATTACATAATGACACTCATCTCTTTTCATATTTGTTTTCTTTTTTTTCTGTTATTGACTTCTTGACAGTTTATGCACTACTCAAATTCATGAAATCTCCAACAGACAATAGAGAGGGCTCAGAGAAGTCTAAGAAGCAGGGCCTTAGGTTCAAAGTCATCTTTGGCTACATAGCAAGTTTGCAGCTAGTTCTTATCACAAAATTCTCTGTCACAAAAAAGAAAACAAGAAAAGAAAAAGAAAGAAAAAAACTAAAAAAAAAAAAAAAAGGTTGCATTTGGTTACTCAAAGACTTGAGTTGTAGGTTAGGTTTTTTTTTATTCTTCTCATATTACCTGGAGATATTACCTGTTACCTTTTTTCAGTCACAGAATTTTTGTCATTAGCATTCACATTGTCTTTTTAAATCTTTTGTCTCACAGCATTGTAAACTCATTTCCAAAATACTTTTAAAATACTTTTTCTCCTTAAGTACCATAGCCTTCATTTTTTTTTCTTTTACTATTTGTTTCATAAAATATATTCTGATCCTTGTGCATGTAACATAATGTGACTTACTGATTGCCAACCTCATAGTTTTCTGTCAGTCTTGATTCTGCTCAATTTAACAGTGGCCTTGCACGCAGTCACTCACAATGTTCTTGTCACTTGGCTTCACGGGGTATCAGCACTGTCTCATCTTGCATCTTATTGTTCCAATCATCTTCTTTTGCCTATGTGGCAAAGACACTTCCTTAGATTCCCAATATGCCACTTAGAGTATGCAGTTAATTGCCAGGGTTGGTTGAAGCACTGTGGGGTTTCTTTTCTCTATGTTATGCTTCCTGAATTTCCAGTCTATGTCAGACTTTATAGTAATGGATGCACACAGAGCCTTCTATGCAGAAAGAATGTATCACTTAATCCTTATCGTGCTTTTTCATAAATATCCCATGTTCTGAATTTTGTTTTTTGTTCATAAAGCATAAAACAGCCTTTACTAAAGCATATTTCTTATATTTTTAAAGCAAAGAGAAAAATATTACAATTTCTTTCAATCAGAAATACTTTTAGAATAAAAAAGAAAGTATTGAATAATATAATATAATTAACACATATAGTCTGCATAAGATAAGGTTTTACATTGGTAATAAAAAGAAAGGTATTAACTAATTATATTATTAGTATGTAGTTTGCATAAGATAAAGTGATATGTTGGTTTTGATTCAGGCAACACAAGAGATTCTTTTAAAGTAAACATTGCCTAGTATTAAGATAATAAAATGAATACATATAGTCTGCATAAGACAAAGCAATGCATTCTTATACATAGTAGATACGTCAGGAAACATTGTCAAGAGAGACACAGAGCACATAAAATATCATAGAGCTTGTTAAGGCTACTGTATTTTCAAAATTACTTTTTACATAGAATATGATATGCAATGTATTGTAGTAACATTGTATAATCAGAAGTTCAGTTTATTCATACAATTGTCTACAATTTGTTTGAGAGTTCACATGTGTTTCAGTAATTCAAGGTAACAAAGTACTATGGTTGCAATGCTTTAGAAAATGCAGTAGGGAGCACTGATATGTTCTCTTTCATATTTACTAATTTATCTATTCAATGAGCTGCCCTAGTTGTTGAATTTGCTGACTTACCTAATACAAGTTAGTTTTAAATTATTTTTACATTAATATATGTGAGATTTACTTTGGAAACACACAATATGAGAAGAAGTATATCCATCTGACAATTCAGTTTTGAAAAGTAATTCTTCTCATTACCAGTGTCTGAAGTGCTACAAACATCAGAACTTCTGTGTGTGCTTCTGAGAGTTGCATAATAAACATAATAACTAAGGTAAATACTAAATCTTTCTTCCAGTACATTTAGTTTATTACTGGAGAATAAGATTGAACAAAATGTTGACATTCTCCCACTCCACAGCAACAAAAGTAGTGTTGTTTTACAATGCTGAAATCATGACGAAGAAGGTTGAAGTAGAAGGAAAAAGGGAGAAAGGAGGGGGTGAGAGGTGGAAGGGGAGAGGGAGAAAGGAAAGAAGGAAGGAATAAAAAAGTATAGAAAGATCAAAAGATATATATGAGATATGTATATGTGAGAAAGAGAATATGATTAAAAAAACTGAACACTTTTCCTAAACCAATAGTTTCTCTGTTATAAATACCCTAACATTATACTCAAAGGTAATTTGCATTTCTCCCTCCTCATCAAAGAAACTTCTTTTTGCAACAGACAGATGCTAGTACAGAGATATACAACTGTTCAAAAATATAAAAAATAAGTGATCATGAGGTACACAGCCCCCACTACAAATAGCGAATCTGCAAGACAACCCCAATACCTAAGGGACAGGAATCATTGTGGAAGAGACAGTAGAGAGATTGTAAGAGCCAGAACACTAGGGAACATGGTAATAGAGTCTTCTAGACATGACTGAGACACTGTACCATGAACTGTCACCAAATACTGTATTTTTTAAACAAGATGTGTGTAATAACAACAGTCAACATGCTAACACAGATATGGAAATTTCCTAAGTCTCTCCACTAGATTAAGAGCTACAGGAAATCAATGGTGGCAGAGAATAAAAGAGTCAGTCATCTATAGGGATGAGCCCCCTGATGGGTTATGCAGCCCCATAAACACAGAAGATGTTAGAGGGAAAAGGATGGGTGGTGGACATGATGTACATATGGTATTCATATATGAAATGTCATCCAAATAAAAATTTTAAATTAATTAATAAAGAAACACCTGAACAAGAAATACATGAGTTCCTGCAATACATCACACCTTAGAAATATGTATTTATTTGAAAATATCCTCAAGTGTGTTTAACCAAGAGAGGCTACTTGAGATGTTTTGTATAGCACTAGTGAAATGCCAGCAAATGCAAGCATGAAATCCTGAGTAGAAATGTCCAGGAACAGAAACACACTCAACAGAAGAACCAAACCAATATCGATTGGGAGAATAACAAATGTCATGTTTATTTGGAATGTGTATGAATAAAAACAAGAATATATAAAATATGCCAGGAGGAAGCAGATATCACATTCTAAGTTATTTGTGTAGGGAATGAGAAATAAAATATCTATTAGCAACTAGAAATTATTATTCTATTATTCTTGTCACTTTTCATAAGGAGAATCTGTAGGGAAGGGAAAATCAAATTACACAATGAGTAATGTATAATCATAGTTATTTTAACCCTTTGAGAAAAAAGTCATAATGTTTTTATTTATGAGCTGATACCAATAACAAATAAATTATTAAGCATATAATAAAGATAGAATGAGCTAAAATATGTAGAAATAGGTATTTAGGAAGAAAGCAGGTGGTCAATATTGTTGAGTTTATTATTTACTTTTTGCTTTGAATACTGTGGCTCAAAGAGAGAACTTTTTTTTTTCCAGACAGGGTTTCTCTGTGTAGCTTTGGAACCTGTCCTGAAACTCACTCTGTAGACCAGGTTGGTCTGGAACTCACAGAGATCCGCCTGGCTCTGTCTCCTGAGTGCTGGGATTAAAGGTATATGCCATGGCCACCGCGCCCAAGAGAACTTTATTTTCCTTTTATATTAGCTGCTCACAACAATTTAGGCTATGGTAATTTCGGTGGCAGTTTATTAAAATGTTTCATGAGATATTCGTGTTGTGATGTCATAGACTTTGGTACATTATCCTTATTATAAATTTATATATATTGATATGGATTTCTGCGATCAAACATTAGGTTCAGCTGCAAGTTCCTGTACTTCCTGAGCTGTCTTACCAGCTCCCCTGAAATTTCTATAAGTCACAAATATTTGATAAAAGTGGAGTTGTCCTCAGTTACTGAAAACTTCAGGATTCTGTCATCAGAGTCCTAATAAAAATAATAGACATTGTCATAAAAATAACAATACAGTTGAATTATCCCTCATCTTCTTACTCTTATTTTTTAGGAAATGAACAAGTTACATGACATTTCTTTTACTGCAAGTTGGGAATAGTTTATTCAATATCACCTAAGAAACAAGGATAAACAAAAATTTCATCTTGTTCACTCAAATTAAAAAAGTGTGTTGATTATATAAAAGTTGGTAAAGTTTAAAGAAAGAATAAGGAGAGAGGAAATAAAAATGAGAGAAGAAGTGTTAAAGATGGGAAAACATAAAAGACATAAATTTGAAATTGTATTGGTGATGTAAAAATAGAGATGGTATTAATATTAAGAATACATGTAAAGGAAAAATTCAAATATTTAAAATAAATGTCTACTTAAATATAATGATTATAGTATTTAATCATTATAATTATTCATTTCTATTGGATATATCCAAATGTTTTTCATAGATTAATTAATTTCTATGAAATATTATGGTGATAGACATCATTTCCTCAATTTAATTTAGGGAAATTCTAAGACATGATAATCCTTAATTAACCTAGGCAAAGTGACAGAGACAATTATCAAAATTAATCTCCACAATGACAGGGTAACTCTAGATTCAATGTGATAATTAGCTTTCTGTTGCTGTAAAAAATATCAAAAACAAAAAATTAAAAGGAGGGAAATGTTGATTGGGACTCATAGATTAGAAATTGAGTCCATGGTCTTTTGATTTCATTGGATGGGACACTGATGGCTAAGTACTGTACCATGGTAGGTAATATATGCTGTGCGATACATGTTCATTCCTTGTTGCAAAAGAGCAGGAGGAGAGGAGAGGAAGAGTGGAGAGGAGGAGAAAGGAGGGGAGGGAAGGGGAGGGGAGGGAGGGGAGGGAAGGGGAGGAGAGGGCAAGAGTGAGAGCCAGAGAGAGCGAGAGCGAGAGCGAGAGCGAGAGCGAGAGCGAGAGAGAGAGAGAGAGAGAGAGAGAGAGAGAGAGAGAGAGAGAGAGAGAGAGAGATCAGTTAGTTAGTTAAGGCCCTGATATTTGTTTCAAGAACATGCTTCTGATTACTTAGTTGCCTTCCCCTAAATCTCACTGCCTAGAGTTTATGAAAGCTTACAACAACATCACAGACTAGCAGTTAGGAGACCTTAAGGATGCAATCTACAGAAGACTAAACATCATTAAGGTTGGCTACCTAATGATGAGAAGAACCTAATATATAAGAGAATGTTGAAGTCTCTACGGTAACTCTCATACTCCAGAAAAATGTGTACAATGCAGAATGATTTCAAATAAGACAAATAACTTCTATTTCAGTCTGGAATTTCTTGAAGTAATTAAATATGGATTTTAATAAGATAATTATGAATATAATATATGTAAAAGCTATATTTAAAGCTAATGGATGCCATTATTATTTATTTTATAAATCAATATATCTATAATAAGCTAAAATTTTACCATAGTTATTTCATATTAACCAAACTTGGAGATCTTTGCATGAACAGGCTTCTTTATGTTTATTATAATAATCATTTTTATTCTGAAACATACAACCTAAGCATACTGAACAGCATTATTTTTTATGTTACTATTTATAAAGAAAATATGGCATTTTCTTTTGTTTGAGATTAAAGTAGAAGATACAAGTTAAGTAATATAAATTCACGGAAAAAAATTACCCTGGGTCTGCATACTTTGAATAATTTATAAGAAGCAAAACTACCATACTAAATTAATACATACAGAAAACATACATACAAGCCAGGCGGTGGTGGCACATGCCTTTAACACCAGCACTCGGGAGGCAGAATCAGGCAGATCTCTGTAAGTTTAAGGCCAGCCTGGACTACCAAATGAGTTCCAGGAAAGGCACAAAGCTACACAGAGAAACCCTGTCACAAAAAAAAAAACAAAAAAACAAAAACAAAAAAAAAAACACATACAAACACACACACACACACACACACACACACACATTATACATATATACATATGTATACATATAATACACATATATATTATACATGTGTCTATAAAGTTTGTTTGGTAAAACGACCCACAATATCCAAGGCTTAGAAAAAATATTCACATTCTTCGCAGCAAATACCAGTTTCCCTTCTAATATTGATATTAGTCTTTAACCCTTATTCTGATTCCTTATTTTCTGTTTATGCATTTTATTTCTGATTTTGTCTTAGGAAAATACTTAGAATTCCTTTTTAAGTCACTGTGTGATAACATAATCTTGAGAGCTATGTGCTTGAGTCCTTTTAATAATCCCACTTTTTTTGGCCAGGCAGTGGTGGCACACGCCTTTAATCCTGGGAGGCAGAGCCAGGAGGATCTCTGTGAGTTTGAGGCCAGCCTGCTCTACAGAGCAAGGTCCAGGATAGGCCCCAAAACTACACAGAGAAACCCTGTCTTGAAAAACAAAACAAAACAAAAATTATCCCACTTTTTCTATAGGGTTTTATGTGAAGTCATTAAACATGGTTACAGTGATGTTTTCCACTTATAATTTCCTTTGTAGCACATCTTACACACAATGATTAGTGATGGTAATTTTATTTGCAGCTTCTGCACTTTACTGTGTTGGTTAGTGCTTGAGACACACTACTGTCAACTCAGAGACTGGAACATCAACTAGGGTTGTCTCTATCTGACTGGCCTGTGAACATGTATGTGGGGCAGTATTGTGGTTGCTAATTGAGGCAGGAAGGACCAGCTCACTGTGGGCAATGGCATCCCTGGGCAGATGGGCCTCCACTGTACAAGAAGAGTAGCTGATCAAGGTAGAGGGAGCAAGCCAGTAATTGGCATTCCTCCATGATCTCTGCTCCAAGCTCTATCTTTGAGTTACTATTGTGGCTTCTTTGCATGATAAATTGTAACCTGTAAGGGGAAATAAACCTTTTCTTACTCAAGTTGATTCTTGGCATTTTGGCATGGTGTTATTTTTTTCATACCAAACAGAAAATGAACTGTAATATTTAAGTATTATATGCCATGCATGCATATATCACATAGGATATAGTGACTGCTAATAATTGTTGTATTGTCTGATATGACAGGCTATGAATATTTTACCAAGAACATAAACTCTAACATTTCCCTCCAGGTTTTTTTTTAACAGTATTTTATTAATTCTTTGAAAATTTCATGCCACCTATTTTTTTTTATTTTTTTATTTTATTTTACAATACCATTCAGTTCTACATATCCGCCACGGATTCCCTTGTTTTCCCTCCTCCTGCACAATCCCCTTCCCCCCAGCCCACGCCCCATTCCCACCTCCTCCAGGGCAAAGCCTCCCTGGGGACTGAGATCAACCTGGTAGACTCAGTCCAGGCAGGTCCAATCCCCTCCTCCCAGATTGACTTTTCCTCCTGCATCACATTGCATAATCACCCTCTTCCTCCTCCCATCCCTAACCACGCAACAATGAGTTTTCCTTTTTTTGCTTCCACAAAAGCCAATATATGTAGACTTTGATGACTGACAGTGAGCAGAATTTGATCAAAAGGTTTAAATGATATATTCTCTTACTCTAACTTTACTAACAATAATGGACCCATGGAGTATGCTGCAAAACAATCAGCTGGAAAGAATTTAGCTATTTTTGGGTCAAATCTACAATGGAGACAATCAACAAAGATAGGAACTAGGTAAAGAGATAGAGAAATCCTGAGTAGAGAAGTGCTTCATTTGAAAATTCCACAGAGCAGGATTCTATGGCCTTGGGCTGTTTGAGTTATCTAAATGAGTTTTAAATGAGGAAGAACTGTGAACTCACAGAAAACCTCAGGGGAAAGAAACAGGAAATCTCTCAGACAAAATGTAGGTACAATAAAACATCAGTTAATATCCCAAAGTGAATAAGGGTAATCTCAATAGGTCCCACTTATAGATTAAAATGCTACATGCAGTTAATAGTTGCTGAGAGAGAGAGAGCCAGAAAGGGAGAGAGAGAGAGAGAGAGAGAGAGAGAAAGAGAGAGAGAGAGAGAGAGAGAGAGTCAGTTTCACATAGGTTATCCAATCCAAAAGGGTTATCCCTGAACGCAAAGTCATATACATATAAAAAAGCAACATTATAAGACTCGGCAGGATACAAGTACATTCACATACATATTATATACATCCTGATACACACAAATGTGTATATATATATATCATACTATGCATATATATGTGTGTATATATATACATATGATAATAATTGCAGAAGAAGAGGTCATATATTCATGTATTTGAGGAGTTGGGGGCAGCAGGGGAGTAGGAAGAAGCATAGAGTAGAATGCAAATGATATAAACAGAGTACTTATATATAAAGTTCTCAAAAATGCAATAAAGTACATGTAAAACCATACATATGCATACCCATTGAAGGCATGTGAAATCTTTTCTTTAAGCTAGTTATTCAAGTTTAAACTTAGTGATTACTTCCATTCCATGTGCTCAAATTTGGAGTCTAAATTCAATCCATTCACCATTGCTGTGTTAATCTTCTGTGGGTCTGATTAAAGAGTCTATGGATTCCTAAATTCGTATATTCCTGTTCTTTCCCCACCTAAATGTTAGCAACAGCTTCTGTTCACTGCTACAGTAAAAGCTAATGTTTAGCTTATATTATGCTTAGAAAGTACCTGCCTTCTACTACTTGAAGTATGGCTATAAAACTAGAGTCTTATGTATGTTTTAGAATTTTTCAGTAAAACAGAAAAGGAAAAGAAATTAGCTCTGAGTCTGAAGATCTCATAGACTACATAGACAAACTGATAACATAGAGATACATCCCGTTATTCAATACAATATTAGAAGCTCAATTTTAAATGAAATTCCTGAGACTTACAATATTTCAGTTATAAGTAGCAATTAAAATTTAGACTATCGATACCATTTCAGAGCAACATCTGAGGCAGCAATAACTAACTTGTTTGGTTCTAGATCAACTCTTTTCTGACCATCTCCTTATGGGCTTTGTGACAAGCACCTGCAGGGGAAGTTGCGAGATTTCACGGGATCCTTGGCACAAACCTCTCTGTGGTGCCTTTTGTTCATACCTTCAGAGCCCCACTTTGCGGCCTCGTGGGCGGGCGTTGACATCTATGTTTCTGAGCTGTTACAGATTTATGCCACTATTTAAGAGAACAAACACCTCCAGGGTGCTGAACTGATAAGGTGTGTGGAGACTAGCTGAAGCAGCCTCCTGTAAATACACTTTCTGCAAATGCCAGCAAGGCGGTGCTTCTCTGACCTTTGTCCCCACACGCATGACAGCAGGGGTTCTTACTATTCTTCATTTTTTTTAAAGTCAGAAACAACAATAAATCAAGGTCTTGTTTCCTCTCTTCTTTGCAATACAGAAAATGTTTCAATAAGATGAGCAGGTCATGATATAGATTAGAGGTCAAAGATGGATTTCAAAAACTGCAGTTAGATTTGCCTCAATTAAATGATGTTTTGTCTTTTCCTTTTCTAAGAACTTTCATGACTATCTAAGTATCATTAAAAATAATGGCCTGGCAATTTTGGTCACATATAGTTTGCAATTTTACAGAAATAATGATGTTTTGAAGCAATGTATATATAAAAAAAAAGAGGCAGAAGAAATTGTAAGCTATATGATAAGGTAGCTCACATGCTGATTTTAAGTGGCTAGTTTTCCACTACTCTGGAGAGAAATCATCAAAATAACCCAATTTTATTTTCCTTTCTCATAAATCTTTAGGTTATTTTGAAACTTAAGAAATTGGAGAGTAAATAAATGGATATTTGAGAATGTCAAAGCAGTAGTTTTGTGCCTAGTGGGAGCTTAAAATACACACTAATGCATATTTCATAATAGCACACAATTTGGGGTATCACAAAATATTTGAAGGAGAAGTAAGTTTAGATTAATCTAAGCAAAATTTTATTAGATTAAAATGGAGCCATTCAACTGTTTTTTAAAGAAATACAGAAAATGTGTACAAGTGTGTCTTCTATAACGCACTAACAAGTGACATACTCAAAGCAAAGATCCAAGGAAGTGCAGCAAACACCTCTTAATAGTATCTTAGGGCTGACAAAAGGAATCAGTGGACAAGGATGTTTGCCACCAAGCACAAGGACCAGAGTTTGATTCTTGGAAGCAGAGAACTGACTCTTGCAAATTGTCTTCTGACCTGCACATGTCATGGCACCTGTGTGTGGATATGTACATAGACACACAACTACAGAGCTACACACACATAACACACACACACACACACACACACACACACCAATTAAGTATAAAAGATGACTGATTTCTATAAGATATGAAGCTTTACTTTTTGTTCTCTGGCAATATAGGTCCAGAAGAAAGTATAAGGACAAATATCTGCTTATGTCTTACTATAACTATGTGTAGAACTTCATTAAGACCATGTATTTCTTGATCTTTGTTATCATATATTAATTATGAATGGGTGATTATGTATAGACATATATTTACTGATTGAAATATGAATAACTTTAATACATATCCTTAGGCTGTGAAGCTCATTTAGACGGAAAGTGTTGGAGTATTTTGTATGGCTGTTTCATATCCTTTATTCTATTTTCTGAAACTATGATTATGATATTTTAAAAGTGATATTAGATATGAGTAAAAGTGTTTCAACTGTATATGGAAATCTGGAGTTCTCATTTTCTCAAGTATGGATTTATAACTGTATTTTCAAATATAATTCTCATTGCCAACAACACAAAGTTGCTGTGGGATGTTCTGTATGCTGTGAATGCGTTGCTCTGATTGGTTGATAAATAAAAAGTGGATTGGCCAGTAGCCAAGCAAGATATAAGGCAGGACAAGCAGAGAGGAGAATTCTGGGAAGAGGATGGCTGAGTCAGAGTGGTTATCTCCAGTCTTGCCTGGCCCATGGTCAGGACAAATCTCTTACCCATCAGTCCCGCAGCCAAGTAAACATACAGAGACTTGTATTACTTATAAATTGTATGGCCGTGGCAGGCTTTTTGATATCTAGTTCTTGTATTTTAAATTAACTCATTTTTATAAATCTATACCTTGCCATGTGTTTCATGGCTTACCAGTATCTTTACATGTTGTTTGTCATGGCGGCAGTGGACAGCGTCTTTTTGCCTTAGCCTTTCACTTTCCAGAATTTTTCTCTCTCCTTGTCCCACCTATATTTCCTGCCTGGCTACTGGCCAATCAGTGTTTTATTTATTAACCAATTAGTGCAACACATTTATCATACAGAACATCCCACAGCACTCCAGCCTGCCGTCCAGGGAGCAGCATGTAACAGCACACAGAAATACGTGTCAACATATAGATTAACAGAAATCAACTGAGTTTAAATGTAAGAGCTAGTCAATGGTAGTCCTGAGCTAATGGCCAAGCAGTTTTAATTAATATAAGCTTCTGAGTGATTATTCTATAAGTGGCTGCAGGGTCTGTGGGGCAGGGCACGATCAGAGAAAACTTTAGCTACACCAAGTTCTTAAACATTTCTATGAAAATTTTCTTTTAAAATGCATTTTTGAGGAATTTTGAAGTTTAGTAATGTTTAGTCAGTTAACTCAGATATCCAGAAAAAGAACCGAACATTTGTTTGTAATTGGACTCATTTATGTATACATCTGATTCTATCAGCAGCACAGTGACAGAAAAATCTCATTTCCAGTTACATGATTTTTCTTTACTTTCAGTTATGCCAGAGTAAATCTCCACCCTCTTCTACTTTGATGCATGCAAAACTTTGAATACCATGTTACACTTCTATTGATTAATGAAAATACAAGACATATTTATGGGGGAGAATATAGAATATTTTCCACTTGTGTTTTAATTGCATGTTAACTAATAGCATTTAAATCAAAATTGCTTTGAAGTTTTATCATACCCTGGTAAGAATGGAAAAGATTTAAAAAGCAACAGATAACAAATGTTTTAGTGGACCTGGGGAAAGCAGAGTGTGTATTCACTGCTGATGGGAATGCAAACCCCTGCAGCTACTATGAAAAACACTGTGGGAAAGCTCCGAAAAGTCTAAAAATGAAAAACCTTTGCCACTGCTACAAAAAAACACTGTAGGAAAACTTCCAAAAGTCTAAAAATGAAAATATATTGCGCGCGCGCACACACACACACACACACACACACACACACACACACACACAGGTGTGGGGGAGGGAGAGAGTCTCATCTTTGCAAATTCAAACTCTTCCATGGATCTACTAGGTTTGCCAGTGATAGGTTTATGATTTATTGGATTTTCTCTAATTTGGGAGCTGTGGTCATTTTGATATTTTTGTAAGTATGTAATTTTACT
This sequence comes from Peromyscus leucopus, assembly GCF_004664715.2. Taxonomy (NCBI): domain Eukaryota; kingdom Metazoa; phylum Chordata; class Mammalia; order Rodentia; family Cricetidae; genus Peromyscus; species Peromyscus leucopus. The sequence goes on from NC_051076.1 coordinate 42,696,773, forward strand.
TTATTCTTCAATACCCTCCCACACTGCCCTACCCTACTTAATCTGTGCCTTCTTGCTAGTTACCCTCTTCCCATACATATACTATCACTTTTTTTTGTTCTGTGTTGTGTATTTCATTAACATATCTTATCCCTTCCTTCTCCATTAAGAATACCTCTTTTCCATCCAATAATGCTTTTTCTCCTATCATGACCTACACACACACACACACACACACACACACACACACACACACACACACACGTTGGTATTGTGTTCCCCAAAATATTATGTACCCTAATAAACTTATCTGGGGTCAGAGACAGAACAGCCACTAGATACAAAGGCTAGAAAATGGTGGCACTCACAACTTTAATCCTAGCATTCTAGAGACAGAAATCCCTCTGGATCTCTGTGAGTTCAATGCCACATTGGAAACAGCAGGCATGGTGATTTATGCCTTTAATCCCAGAAAGTGAGCCTTTAATCCCCGGGAGTGATGGTAGAAAGCAGAAAGGTATATAAGGCATTAGGACCAGAAACTAGAAACATTTGGCTGGTTAAGCATTTGGCTAGTTAAGCTTCAGGCTTTCAAGCAGCAGTTCAGTTGAGAGCCATTGGGATGAGGACACAGAAGCATCCAGTCTGAGGAAACAAGAGCAGCTGAGAAGTTGGCCAGGTGAGGTTAGCTGTGGCTTGTTCTGTCCCTCTAATCTTCCAGATAAGTTTATTAGGGTGCACAATATTTTGGGCAACACAATACCACACACACACACACACACACACACACACACACACACGTGTGAACACAGATTCACAGGTTTATGCATGAACACACAAACACACATACCATTCTAGGTTCCACATACGAGATGAAATATGCAACATTTTTCTTAAGTCTTGTTCTGTTATTTTGTTTTCTATAAACCTTTTATTTACTTATTACTTATTACTATCAATTGGAAATTTTATTTTCTTCCTTTTGTTCAAAGTAGATTATTTTCTCATACATTAGAAGAGATTACTAAGAAGTAACAACAAAACAAAGTATAATAAGACAAAACAAAAACCATTGCATTGCAGTTGTACAAGACAAACCAACGGAAGGAAGAGAGCACAAGAAAAGGCCCAAGAATCAGAAATCCACTCTTTCACACACTCAGGATCACCGTATAACACTAAACCAAAAGCCATGACATATATGCAGATGACCTAGTGCAGACTGAAATGTTCACAATCTTAAGGTGCCTATTTCTCTTGTAGTTTATTATGTAAGAATGATTGGTTGGTGATGTCCCTTACAGCTCTAAGCTCTGTTGTTCTAATGTCATTGTGAAACAAAGAACACATGCAAAATTGTTCACATCAATCACATCACAAATGCAAAACCGTGTTTGTTTCCACGGCAATAGAAAAATCTACCTATGGGTGTTTATTGCTATCTCCATGCTTCTCAAGCTCTTGTTGATTAGTTATGGAGGTTCACAAAACCAGAAATTATGTATAAAAGTTCAAAAATTACAACCCTTTTGCCCATATTGACATTACAAATGAACTACCAAGTAATGGTTAATTAAAATGAATAAGCTGCCTTTGTTCTTCATGTTGGAAGATTTGAGTTCATATCCGTATGGTTGAAATTTTCAAAAATTTTATTAATTTTATAGGCTCACCTACCTACATTGGTTGACACATTTTATTGGTTAAAATTCATTATAATCAGCTAATGCTTAAAGTGGTGAATCCTCTTAGGCTTCACATCATGCATAATAAAGATATAGTGGTTAAGCTGATGAGATTTAGAATCATTATAGAAACAATTTATTGGACATGTCTTTGAAGAATTTTCTAAATTAGAGGAAGGGGCTGGGAAGATCCATCCCGAGTGTGAGTTGCACTATTTCAAGGGTTGGATCCTGGACTACATTACATGGAAAGGGTTGGGCAGCAGCACACATTTAACTCTGTTTCTTGACTGTGCGCCTAGTGTGACTAGCTTCCCTGGCTTTGCTAGCAACACAGACTGTGCACTCACACTGTCCACTGTTTACCAGTGTTTTTTCTTAGTTACATTTTTTATGGGAATCATAGGCCTGTAAGTCTTTTTGCTATGCCACATGGAAAACCCAACGAGAAGCCCAGGAATCACTCACTCACTCACTCACTCAACCAACCAACCAATGAGAATATCTTTGAGTTGTAAGATTTTGATACAAAAGCCCCTTTAATCTTTTTAAACTAAAATGTGGTCCAAAGGTCTAAGAAAAAACAAACAAACAAATATCAGAATGTAGGGTCCACTTCTGTACTGTAGACTGCTGATTTTAGGATTCCTCTTCATAGTGGAAATGGGAGCAAAACCCTCCATGATCCCTTTTTTGGACATTGAAATACTTTTTAAAATTTTAATTGTCATTTTATAAAGCATATTTTGAACATTTTAAAGCCAATCTATAATACTCTGTCTTCCATACTATATTCATTATGTTTTCTAGTTGCCTGATTTCATTTTTTATTGCATTTAGTTTACTTTGTCTGTGTTAGAGGAGAGGGTATGTAATCATGCATGTGTATGCGCGCACATACATACACACACACACACACACACACACACACACACACACACACAGCTATCTGCATGAACGCATGTGTCACAGAACATGGAGGTCAGGAGATACGTTTTAGAAATCAGTTCTCTTCGACAGTGTAGGTCCCAGGGATGGAATTCTGGTGACCGAATTTGGTGCCAAGTGTCATTTCCCCTCAAGCCATCTAACTGGCTCCCTAATTTCATTTAAAGGGTAAAAAATAAAAAAAAAATATTATTATAGAGTATAATTAGTTTTATAAAAACCTCACAAAAATCTTCAAATTAGTGATTTTAAAGGAAACTTTGTAATGTTCATTCCAATAAACATCAAAATAGTTTTAGTTGTACATGCTAGTCACTTTTTCTTTTCATTACATTAATTCAGAATCAATATCATGAAACTTTCTAACGGAAAAAAAGCTGTAAATTCTAATATTCTCCATTAATTGCTAATGCACAACTAGATTTTGTTAGCAGATACTGTCAGTTAAAAATGTACTATATCTTTCTAAAGTACATACTGTCAAAGTAAAACACATTTCATCCCAAATATAATAGCATAGGATCTACAAAATTCACTAAATGAATTCAGGATTGCAAAGGAGATGAGAAAAGGAATGATATTGGATGAAGTGCAAACACTCCTTTGACAGATGCTTGCTATCATGTATACAGAAGTTTAATGTAATTTTAAGCTAACTGTGAAGAAATTTTATGAGTTGAATTTAAAATAAAATGTAGTAATGTTCACAAAACATTATCTAGGTCTCGTTTTAACATTTTAAACTGCATATCCCAATAACTTAAATAAAGTATTAGTATAAATACTACACCTATATCCTTAAAAAATTATATTCATGTCCATAGAAGAAATGGAAGATGTATCTGACATATCTACACCAAATCTCTCATCTTGAGATGGGAAAAATATCTTAAATTTTGAAACTGAATTTGCTTTTGACATTTATTCAAATTTTATTTTCAGTTTATAAATGTGTTAGAAATATGACCTCACTTTATAGTACAGATACCTAATAATGTTTTTATTATTTCTACTGGTTTTGCAATGAGAACAAATTTTCTGTAGTCTCATTATTATGTGTTTGAAAATGTTTTTAAACCCATCACTTAAACATGTTCCCCTCTGAGATGGCTCTGTGGTTGAAGGAATCATCCTTCCAGAATCCTGAAGTCCTGAGTTTAATCTTTATGACCTGCATATAAGTACACACACACACACACACACACACACACTCACACGCGCACACGCGCACACACATACACACGCACACACGCACGCAAGCACACACACACACACACACACACACACACACACACACACACACACTTAAAAGCAATAATGAATAAAATAAGGCCCAAGGAAATGATAATATGTTTTTGAATATCCTAGAGAATTAATGATAAAAGTTATTTTGGGATGTAGTCATCATTGGAAATGCAGACAGAGTTCCTGTCTCAATTGTTTGAACATCTTCTTGAAAATGTATATTTAGTAATACAATCAAAAATGTATTATTTTCTTAAATGATGGCTTTGGAATTCAAAGTTTCCTTTTTAAGTCTTTTGAAAAGTTCTGATTATGCTTCCATAGGCATTATGCTAAAGCAATATTTATTAGACGAAATAAATGAATTAATCACTGGAGAAATAATTTAGAGTACTTGAGATCTGATTGAGTAATCTTCTAGGGAGATATTAGATTGAGTGAGGTATAGTTAAAGAACTTCTGATTACTGAGGCCTTTTCAGAGAAAACTATTTTAGGCTGAGTCTGCTAAAGAGCTGAGGCTCCCTTCAGTGGCTTGATGATTTGAAATGTTGATTGTCAGCCAAGCAATAGATTAAGTCCTTTAGGAACACAAATGAGTCACTGGTGAAGTAATAAGCATAATAATACTTAACACTTTTAATCTTCAAAATATTTCATAAACATTATCTAATTAGTCCTTGTATCAATCCCATGAGGCAGATGATGGCATTCTCCTTAAAACTAATGATACAAAAATATGTGTAATTTCCAAGTTCTTAAAATAAACTGCTGATACTAATGGGAGCAACTTATGACTTTTTAACTCAGTAGTCTCTTCAGAAGATTTGGGTGTCTTTAGATATCAAATGTACTCTTCTAAATGTTTTTTATACTCTAGAATTACAAGAATCCTTAAAACACAATCTAGTTATGTAACTTTCAGCTATAAAAATATTTTATTTTCTTACTCTTTCAAATTTCATCCAAGATTGAATAATATTTTTAATGTTGGTGTTTTGCCCTATTCACTGTTAAAAAATATTTCATAAATATTTAGTCTTTTCACAGTCATTTTGGATACTTTAACTTTAAAAATCATCACAATCTTATTGAGTAAAAAATATTATGCAAATTAATGATCAGCCATTTATTTTCAAACACACTGAAGCCCTCCTTGATTGTTTTATGACACATCAACTACTATCTTGGTTTATATCCCACTCAGCTTCCCCTGACTCATAAAAACCTATTAAGAAGTGATATGTTTGTTTGCTTGTCAAATTTTATGTAGCAATTGTTACATATCACACACTTTACTTTATCAATTGCTTCTTTTCCCTTTTCATTTTACAATAAGTTGAACCTCTACCTTATCTTCCAGTGTTTTACTGTGGGGTTGAAATTGAAAGTCCTATTCGTGGCCTTCAAAGTCCACTGTGGAACTCTCCCAGTCTGCCTGACTCATGGATTACCCTGCTGGTGTTCCCAGCTGGTTAATATGCCAGAGCCCTTAGTCATTGTCTTTTCATGCCTCTGTCCTAAGGACTTACCTTTAGTATCTGACTAAGTCCTTCTCTTGATATAGTTTCTGCTCAAATTTCATTACCCTGAAGATGCTTCTAAGAAATACTAAAGAAACTCCTTCCCATCATTCTGTGGTCTTTGCTGACTTATTCCTCACTAACCAGAAATGATATATTTGATTTGTTTGTCCTCCTGTTTTTAGGGGGAAAAAAATCACAATTTTCATGACATTCAGTAAGTAATAAGTTTAGACTGGAACTTTCATTTTATTAGCTCCCAAAACACCAGCTTCTCTGCACACAGGTAATATTAGTTGCATTTCCTCCCTTGTGATTTTTATTTTCTCTGTCACGTTTTCAAGAAGCCTTTCTTTTTGGGTTTTAGAATTCTCTTTCATAAATATTAGATATTTGCTTAAGACTTGAATGGAAATTTTCTTTGGCCTTATCTTTTGTTCTTAAATGGTTTAATTTTGAGACATGGGGAGATGGCTCAGTTGTTACCAGGCTTGTCATGGATGTATGGAAGAAAATCTGAGCGGGCATACCAAATATCCACGTAATAGCCAGTTTCTGAAGAGGTGCATCTGTAAGCACAGGCCTAGGGAAGTTGAGACAGGTAGAACGCTAACTCTCATTGGCCAGCAAGTTTAAAATATGAACTGCAGACTGAGGGAGAGAAACTGTCTTTTAAAGGAACTGTGAGTAGAGAAAAGGAGAAGAGAGTTGGTCTCAGCTTCTGAACAGGACAAGCACAGGCACATGCCTAGGTGTCACATGCATTTGTCAACCTGTACACCCACAGAAACATACCATACACAAACACATGTGACTACTGACATAAATAAGTGCTTTAAATTTTGAATATAGCAAATTATAACTATTTCATTTTTTTATTGCCTCTGGTATTGGAACTCTTCTTAGTCTTAGACTGTATTTGAAATCAAAAGTTTCTCTTAAATTTAAAAAATAAATACCTCAGGTACTTTTGAAGTAATTTACATAGAATTTTGGAAGAAAGCATTCTGCTTTTAAGTTCTTTAAGATAAACCAATAGTAACCAAATTGATAAGTTAAAATATCTTTGAATTTATTTGAATTACATTTTATACCACATTTGCATTTAAATATACTAGCATATATTTTAGGTATAAATATTATGAATATTATAATGCTAAAATACGAGAATTTCATAACAATGACTTATCTGTGGGCATACATCTGTTTCCTTACATTGACTGGTTACTTTGTGTATTAAATTGTCTGTATTGTTATAGCACTATATGTTTTAGATTACGAAGCTAAACACACTAAACTACCTTTGTCAGGTATTCCCTTTTCCGTTCCTTTTGTCTCTTTTATCCCTGCTGACTTAACCTTTATCCTCTAACAAGAAAAAACTCGATACAAATTTACAGAACAGATATGGAATTTTCTTAGCGTATAGAATATAAAACAGTAGGACAGAAGGAACTGTGGGCTAGGGAGACAACTCAGTCAGAAGCATGTTTGCCTTATGAACGTGAAAACAATTCCCACGATGCTCACAAAGTCCAGGCTTGCTGGCATGTAGCTGGAATTCCAGGGAGCGAAGGCTGAGACAGAGTCAACCCTAGAGGCTATGTCTAGCGGGTCTACACTAATCATGGAATTTGAGGTATGGAAGAGATGTATTACACATACCAGTACATTTATGTACATATTCTCTCTGTCTCTCTGTCTCTCTGTCTTTGTCTCTGTCTCTCTCTCTCTCACACACACACACATATAGACATACATAATCACATACACATGCACGTGCACACAGATATACACATGTATACACAAACTCACATGTATTACTCTCAGCTGATGAATAGTAAAGAATGGAATGTTCTTGAGAAATTCTATACAATTTTAATTTTAGATGCACTTTTCCTTGAAAGTGATGACCTTTGTAGAATTATACTATTGTATCTCTTTTATAATAAGCTGAACAATGTTATGGATTAATAGCAGAAAACAATGTAATAACCTGAAGGATAACTATGGATAATTGCATTAACAGTAGATGTTAAATTTATTTCCAGACCTAGGAAATATTTGAGTGAAAAATCTGTGTTCATTTTGAAAGTTAAGAAAAAAAATAATTTAATAAGCATTCATTAAAACATCTATTCAATCTTAGTATTACAAATAAAAAGGTAGATATCTTCTAGGATTCTTACTATCTGATTTATTATTACCATAGTAATTCTCAAAACTGACTTTAACTTAAAAATTTCCTAATAAAATTGAATCAAGGGTGACAGTAGAACAGTGGAGATGGCCAGGGAATTTATCATAATCATGATCTGTTTATAATTGTGTTAAGTATATGTTCAAAATTGATTCAAGAATGTCGTTTCTCTGAAGGTCATTTTTATGTTTAGTGAAATCTACTGTAAATAGGTTTTTATATTGACTAAGCTATGTCAATTCCTGTAAAATTCTTTAGTGATTAATAATCTGATTTCACAGTCACACACACACACACACACACACACACATTATAAATATTAGATCTATTGCATTAAATCTAGTATTATTAGTATATTATTTAGCCAATTTGCCTAAAATTTTGTTTCTTTCATTACGTAGTAGAGTAACTGTTTAGTTTTTTGATAGATTTTTTTTTCACACACTGCATTCTGATGCAGTTTCTCTTCCTCCATCTTCCCTCTATTCTCCTCCTTTCCTTATCGACCAAATTCTAACAATTTTCTTTCTTTCTCTCATTAAAATACAAACAAGCCTCTAAAATAATAATAATAAAATAACAAATTAAGATCACTAAATAAGATAATAATAAAATAAACAAATAAAGCTACCAGAAAACAAAAAACAAGCAATCCAAAAGGGCCAAAGAAAAAATTCAAGAAACATATTAGGTGCTAAGACACACACACAAAATGACACCCAGAATATTCATAAAAACAAAATCTGTAACCCTAATAGAGAAGCAGAAGAAATGTAAAGAAAAAACAAAAACAAAACCATAATTCTCCAAAGAGTTCGTAGATGGTCTGTTGGACATCTGCTTCCGGGAATAGGGTCTGCTCTTAAGTGTTTGTATACCCAGTGAGACTTGGAGAAAATTGATTTTTCCTTTCTGGATGGTTATCAACCGGAGACAGCTTCTGGTTTAGGGATGAGTGATTGGGTCCACCTCTTCGCAGCACTGGGCCCCCAACTAGCTTAAACCTTTGTGAGTCCGGATCATGCCCCCACAGTCTGGTCTGGACCGCCTTGCCACCGTGGTGTCTTCCATTGCTATTGGCTTTTATAATCTTTCTGTCTCATTTTCCACAGACATTCCTGAGCCCTGGGGAGGGATTTGATTGAGATGTCCCATTTGGGATTGAGTGCTCTAGACTTCTCACTCTATGTACATTGTCCAGCGTGGGTCCTGGTATTTATTCCCATCTACTACAGGAGGAAGCTTTTTCTTATGATGGCTGATCGAGATACTGATTTATGAGTATAACAGAATATTCACATTTTCCTTTATTTTCTTCTTATGTGACTTTCATAGGTGTACAGATTTATATCAGGGTCTTCAATTCAATTCCATTGGTCCACATGTCAGTTTTATGCCAATAACAAGCTGTTTTTATTACTGTAGCTCCATAGTAGAGGTTGAAGTCAGGGATCATGATGCCTCCAGAGGTTGTTTTATTGTACAGGATTCTTTTGGCTATCCTGGGTTTTTTGTTTTTCCATATGAAGTTGAGTATTATTCTTTCCAGGTCTGTGAAGAATTGTGTTGGTATTTTGATGGGGATTGCATTGAATCTGTAGATTGCTTTTGGTAGAATTGCCATTTTTACTATGTTGGTCCTGCCTATCCATGAGCATGGAAGATCTTTCCGTTTTCTGACAACTTCAATTTCTTTTTTCAGGGACTTAAAGTTCTTGTCATATAGGTCCTTCACTTGCTTGGTTAGTGTTACCCCAAGGTATTTTATGTCATTTGTGGCTATTGTAAAGGGTTATGTATCTCTGATTTCCTTCTCAGCTTCTTTGTCCATTGTATATAGGAGGGCTACTGATTTTTTGAGTTGATCTTGTATCCTGCTATGTTGCTGAAGGTGTTTATAAGCTGTATCAGTTCCTTGGTAGAATCTTTGGGGTCCCTCAAGTATACTATCATGTCATCTGCAAATAAGGAAAGCTTGACTTCTTTCTTTCCAATTTGTATTGCCTTAATCTTCTTATGCTGTCTTATTGCTCTGGCTAGAACTTCGAGTACTATATTGAATAAGTATGGGGAGAGCAGACAGCCTTGCCTCGTTCCTGATTTTAGTGGAATTGCTTTGAGTTTCTCTCCATTTAATTTGATGTTGGCTGTTGGCTTGCTGTAAATTGTCTTTATTATGTTTAGGTATGTACCCTGTATTCCTGATTGCTCCAAGAGCTTTATCATGAAGGGGTGCCGGATTTTGTCAAATGCCTTTTCTGCATCTAGTGAGAGGATCATGTGACCTTCACTTGTCTTCTGTTTTCCATTATTATCAAACCTTTAAACCTACAAGTTCAGTCCAAAATATTTACTGTTATTTTCAAACATGAAGACAAGTGACATCAGTTCACTAAGAGAACATTTTTGACTCATCCCATTTTTGTTTCATCTATTTTTATGTACATCTTAATTATGGAAAGATACCTGTGCCTTTCTTCAAGCTTTCCTATACTATTTTATTTATTTTTGTGCATTTGTGCATCTGAGTGCAAGTTTGTGTACTTCATAAGTGCAAGTGTACATGAGTATGTAGAGGACAAAAGTCTATCTCTTTTTTCATTCTTTATGGACCACCCAAAATTTCCATTTAATTGAACATTTACTTCCATACATAAACACATTATATTTTGGTCACATCACCCTTCAGTCTCTCTCTCCACTCCAACTCCTCTCAATATCCTCCCTTATAACCTCCTTTTAACATCATATTATTCTTATGTATGTAAATGGTGTTTTCTATATGCACATGGGTGTAGGATGCATCATAGGCAACCTGCCTGGTACAACACCTGAGTATGGATGTACCCAACCGTCTTATTAAATAAGAAACACAGAAACAATGTAAAAGAGAAAGCCAAGAGGTCAGAGCTCAGAGCTAAAATCTCACCCTTCCTCCTGCTGTCCCAGCTTCGCGAAAGAGACCTACTTCCTGTCGGTTCGTTTTTTTATAGTATGTTGTTCTGCCTTCTCATTGGTTGTAAACCCAAACACATGACTGCCTCGTCACTGTCTGAATGTACAGCCCCCTAGGTCTTAAAGGCATATGTCTCCAATGCTGGCTATATCCCTGAACACACAGAGATCTTATGGGATTAAAGGCGTGTGCCACCACCGCCACACTCTTGCTATGGCTCTAATAGCTCTGACCCCCGGACAACTTTATTTATTAACATACAATCAAAATAATATTTCAGTACAATTAGATTACCACCACACCTGAGTAAAATTGGCTTTCAATCCCTTGGCAGCCATTGACTGCCTATAGTTTGGCTACTAAGAGTGGTGAGTTGTGAGCATCATCTATGATGGAAGAGAGTGTCATGTCTTGTATAGGCAAACAAAACTGTGTGAAGTTCATGAGAGCAATGTCCTGTTATGTACAGAAGAGACTGTTCCACAGACACCTTGTTTTGAATGGAAGAATCTCTTATAGTCTAGACTGGCCCGCAGTTGGGAACTGCCTGTCCCCACCTCTCAACACTTGAATAGCATATCAGAATGTCTACTTTTCAGTTAGGTTCTAGAAATTAGACCTCAATCATCATGTTTTCAAAGCAATAATTTTCAGCCAGAACTATCTCGCCAGCACTGCCTCTTTTATTTTTATCTGAATTTCACCCCCATTTTCTAGCCCCTCACTCTAGCAATTAATCTACTTTTCATATGCATTGTAGAAGTTCCTAGTAGCTTTCATTTTGCGTTAAAATTAGCTCAAGTGCTTTTTAAAATACAATCAGGATGCCTCTATAATTATTTAATTTGTGATTATTTTCCCTTTAAGAAAAAAACTTATGAAAATCTGTATTTTATTCTTTATAGAACAGTAAAATTAGTTTTGTCTCAAGTCAGCACTAATATTAATATATAAAACAGTAATGTATTTTCAGTCATATTTATCTTATTTTTTTCCATAGTTTTGACCATCTTCAATGTATTTCCATTGTTCTTAAATACAGTAACTTTTCTGTAGCAAAAAATGTGCCCTTTTTAGTAGATTTACATTTGTCCCCCTGCTTTATTTATGCCTGTATTTTATCTGTCATTTATCCTGGTATCTCTTTCTCTTCCTGTGTTTTAAATAAACCATGAACCTACTCATTCGTTATGTCTCTCTAGTGGATCTCATTGATTAGCCCACTGCCTACCCGTTACTTCCTCCTTATATCTGAAGAATTTGTCCATTTGATTTTTAGAAATCTCTATAAATTTGCTTCTTGTGTATATACATGTAACATTTGGGAGATTTGAGTGGTGGGCTACTCTTCCATAAGGCTTGGATTGCATTCAAATTCTTTCCCACAAGCATTTATTATCTTTTTTTTAACTTATAGTTGTTTTCTTAGTTTGTTAAAATGCAATGTTTTCAATGATTTCCATGGCAGTGTGTGAACACATTTCTTTCTACTACTTTTTAACAGTTCAATGGAGACAATTCATTACCATGGATTTGAGTTTCAGGATGTTAGTATGTGATTAAAAACTTAACGTATATTTTATTTCAGTATACTTAAAGCTGCAGCTGGTTTTGTAGCTGGAAATAGATTGAAGAGTTTATTTCATCAGTTACCATCTCTGAACCTTTGAATTTCAAGATCCTTAACAGCAAGAATAAATTCTGAACTGTGTTTCACACAGCCGACGGAAAATAAGCAAGAACGTATCTTTGGAAACATCTAGAATGTGCAGAATACATTAGCAAAATATATATGAATGCATTTTCTGATTAGTATTATTTTTAAACTTCCTATAAATTCATTTATTAATTTGTGTATATGTCTGTATATGTGTAACAGCTTCCATGCCATGGTGCAAATAAGGAGGTCATAGAACAACTTATGGAAATGAATCCTCTCCTTTCAGAATGTGGGTCCCAGGGTTTGAACAGAGTTCCCTAGCCTTGGCAGTTAGCACTTTTCCATGAGGGGCTATCTTACAACAACCCCTTAGTTTGTTTGTTTATTTTTTTCTAATTGTGTTTGATTTTTGTTTGCTTGCTTGTTTTCTTTGTATAAATTATCCTTTACTAGATAAATACTAACAATATTCAGAAACTTCCCCTGATGCATCTGAAATTAAAATACTTCTGCTTTTCTATTTTTACCAAGTGTCTCTTCTGATAAACTGTTTAACATTAGTTTCCAAAACTTTATACTACTGTGCTAGTATCAGAAGTTCTTCTCTATTTGCAGCACTTTATATTTTCAGCTTATGAGAAATCCTGTTCATTATGTTTTCCAGTATCTCCAAGTTACAGATTTACAAAAATGGATTTAGCTACTGCACCATTTGAGACATCATTTCTATACAGACCATTCAAAATAAATCCTAATTTTCTTTTTTGCTGAGTCTTCTTACAAGTGCCATAGTATACATTTCATGGACAGTAGGGAAGAGGTGTCCCATGTTATGGTGAAGGTCAGAAGGTCTCAATCTTGCCAGAGGAGATTTGGATGATCTTGTATTGTGTGTAATATCTACATGCATTGTCTCTTACTTCATTCTTCTAATTTAAGTTGTAATGGAGTTGGATAGTTGGCATGCTCGGCTACTAATTTCCTTACACCTAACATTGATCCCATATTCTTTCTGCCTGCATTTCCATTCCTATCAGTGTTTTTAGCCCAGGCATCAAAGGTGTACTCATTTTTCAGTTTCACCCATTAAGAATGTGGGTGATATTTTTCAAATTCCTCAGTCACAGGCCACGTTGAAAGTCTGTCTATGAAAGAAGACAATTGATTTTCAAAAATTTCATCAATATATAAGTATGTTTTCTTGGACTTTATTTTCCAGAATGTACAGAAAGTGTTACTCAGACTCTTCATTTTAGTTTCTTAAAAAAAATCAGTAATATGTGATTAAATGCTGCATTAATTTAATTTTATTAGTGATAATGAACATGTAAGGCACATTATAATGAAGGGTGAGAGTAAATGAGTACAAATAACACAAGGGAACTCTTTTTGGGTACAGCAATTGGACACTTCAGGATCCTGGATCCCTGATTTCAGCTGAAGCTCAGTAAAGTTGTCAGACTTTATTGTCATAGCTTAAGAACTTTAAGGGTGCCGGGCAGTGGCGGCGCACGCCTTTAATCCCAGCACTCGGGAGGCAGAGCCAGGCGGATCTCTGTGAGTTTGAGGCCAGCCTGGGCTACCAAGTGAGCTCCAGGAAAGGCGCAAAGCTATGCAGAGAAACCCTGTCTCGAAAAACCAAAAAAAAAAAAAAAAAAAAAAAAAAAAAAAAAAAAGAACTTTAAGGGTAATTTTCCATTTACATATTAAGGTTCTATTGAAGATATATTTATATGGAATATAAATAAATATGAAGGACAGTATGGGAAGTTCCACAAAACCTATTGTCAATATATTATATAATCTGTGTAGCTTAAGAGGTATTACAAATTGTTAGACTCTAGGCTGTTTTGCAATCTTAGCTAAGGATAAAGGCAGCCGTCTTGTATTTACTTGCTGAGAGATTTACAGAGTACAATCTGAATTGAAAATATTAATTTTTCAAAAGTTTTCCATTGTTAATGTGCTTGTTATCTAAAAGTAAAAATTAATTCTTAGTATACAGGTGGATATCTATGGATGTGTAGTTATGTTTGACTCTATATCTGTGTCTTTCCATGTGTCTCTCTGTGTGTTTATGACTGTCTTCTGTATTTAGTGTGTTTCTATGTGACAGTAGATGTTTGTGCATATGTGTTGGTGTGTCTCTGTGTTTTGATGGTATAGATGCATTTGTCTGTGTGTTTGGCTTCATCTCTCTCTCACTCTCTGTGTGTGTTTAAAGATGTGACATGGTGAATTCTGAATTATAATGATACATTTTTCTCCAATAATGTAATCCCCCCCCTCTCTTTGTTTTTTCAAGACAAGGTTTCTCTATGTAGTTTTAGTGCCTATCCTGAATCTTGTTCTGTAGACCAGGCTGAGCTGGAACTCACAGAGATCCACCTGCCTCTGCCTCCGGAGTGCTGGGATTAAAGGCATATGGTGCTGCTGCCGCTGCCACCACCAGGCTTCCTTTTATCTCTTAAAAGAAATTTATTTCAATCTCTCTATAAAAAGCATACCATAATTTATATGAAAATCAGTATTCATAAATAATCTTTCAAGAGAAAAAAATTATCATTGCAACTGTTTTTGTGTGTCTATTGACTGTGTGCCTAAAAAGTCTTAATCCTATTTATGTGAAGTCTAAATACATTTTAAATAAAAACTATAGTTTTTATTTATTTATAGTATTGTGTTGAGAGCACAAATAATTCTTCCTATGATTCTGATACATGTGTGTCTACCACACATACATGGGTATTTACTATTTTGTAATAGTTTACAAAAAAACAGGAGTCATTTGGCATAGGGATTTAACTATCTGATAACATAGACATTAATATTTATGTAAATAACCACTGAAAATTCATCAGAATTTATATTTTTTTCTCTAGCTAAAGGAACTAAAGAACTCTTTAAATATATATTTTAAATTTTTGAACTTTGTCTTATAAATTTTTTATTCAGGACTTTTTTCTTTCAGTATGTTATCTCTAGAGCACTCTCTGTCTTAAATTATATATTTGATGTGATTCTATACACCTGTGGTAAAGCCTCAAACACCTCACACTTACCTCCTTCCTGACTAGACTACATACAGTGAAAATGAAGATACATTTTGATTTGTGATCATCTGAGCAGGGCTATATGCACCTATTTAAATATTTATTTTTCAAGTATTTGCATTTGCTCATATTGTTCGCACTGTGGCGTGCCTCAGTTGAGGAAAAGTCATGATAATGAAATGTCCAATGACAGAATGCAGAGACGCAGAAGAGTTAAATGAGAAGCCAGATTGCAAAAAGTCTTCTGCAAGCAGAAGTTAATTCAGAACCAAATGATAATCTTAAACAAATGAAACCCATAAAGCAAATATATGATTATGATCACAGTATAAAGACCATGCAATGGTCTCAATAAAGCTTTAGGCTTGTACTTAGAAAAAATTAACTGGAAAATTACCAGCAGATGAAGGTTTTACTGAATGTTATGAGAGGACAAGTATAGTACTACTCTAACCTTATATAGAATGTGGTGTGCCTTAGAACCGTGTGCTCATGAGCAAAGGCTTCCAGGAAGATGTTCAAGGAGGTTTCAGGAGAAGTGATACTGTTCCATGAACGAGGATATCTTTATTTGCCGTGGCTAACTTAAGAAAAAAAAAAAAACATTTCATTAAAAATTACATTTGCAGCTCTACTCCACTGACAAACAGAAAGCACTTGAAGTGAAGTCAGATGGAGCCTAAGCTGAAGCATACAGAAGTACAGTTCTCTGGTTAAGAGTTGCAGGATGTGGAGTACCTGCTGTCCCACAACTCAAGCCTTTTGCAAGCACTTCAGCTAGCTGAGTGGGAGGGAAAAAAAAAGCTTTGCATCAAACAAACAGAGATCCCAAACTCTAGAACAAATTCTTAATTTTAGTTGCTATTGGTGATGCTAATGAAAAATAGACAATTGCTGTAAATTATAAAGGTGAAATCAGTTTAATGAGAAATAAATGTGAATGTAAAACCTACATAGGGCCCTTGAAATCCTGATTTAGATGCAGCTATCAAAACCTAGGTGAGCCTGATTCAACACCCCTAAGCCTACACTTTATAACCAAATGCTGTTGTCAGTCTAAAAAATATGCCATGCTTCTGAGCCACATCACCCTCTACCAAGTGCTTCAGAGTCAAAGGGAAGGCTCCTTAAAATATGTGGGAATGTGAAGTAAACAACATGCAAGTTAAGGAACACATCTTAAAATATAAAGGGACACTGGGCATTTTGATGAAACATTGATGAGAGCTGTTGTAATCACTTACCTATAGCTGGTATGTTATATATCATATGGCTGAGAGTAAAGGTACTCCAGCACTTCTGAAAATGCAAATAAAAATGAAACATCATAAGTGGTGTCGTTAGTAGTTTTCTCATAGTGTTACTATTTTTCAGAGAATTCTGCTTTCAATTTTAGGTAATTCTTGTTAAAAGGAACCCCCAAAATTAATGAAAATATATTATTGGTAATATACATTACAATACTCATAGGCAGATAACACAGGTAAGCCTACTTCCTTAATAACTGTGTTTAGTATAGCACAGAGTCTGTCTGAATGCACGTTGGTTGCCTTGTATTATGTAAATTTGTCTGAGATTGATTGCTCAAACTTTGATGACCTTTACTTTCGACTGTATAAACTGGAGGCTAAATGACTATTGCTGTTATGGTTGTGTCTAATTATAACTAACAAGCATAACCTTAATTTGTACTTCCTTTCACCCTTTGCATGTAGAGACAACATATTGGTGAATGATAGCAGTAAAGAATCTCAAAGCTTTCTATCTGAAGCGACCTTGCAACATTTAATAGTCCTTTTCTGGAAAAAAAAAAAAAGCATGGGGAAAGATAACAGCAGTGCTTCATAGCTCTTTCTTGCTAACATTCTTCAAAAGAGCCACACTTTAGAAAAGTCTTGCCATCTCCGAGATATCTCAGCAATTGACAGGGTTTCTTTGATATAAATTTAACATAACACAAGCACACTAAAAAAGACAACAGAGGTTTGAATGCCAATTTGCTCACTCTGTGAAATTCATTACATTGCTTCTAAAGATTGAATGTTTGAAAGATCTTATTGAGGTAAAGGGAAGTCCTGACACACATGTGATTTCAGTTTTATGAACTGGGAAAACTTATTGTGTACTAATATGATCTTTCTATTCAAAGTGTCCAAGGAAGTAATTAAAAATGCTTTATATTATAGCAAGAAAAGTCTATTCCATGCTAGGAAACTATGTGGTAAGTGGGTGTAAGGTTCTTATTCTTCCTCCCCAATAAAAAGAAGGGAAGAAACAGAAAAAGTGTGCATGAGATATTTTATTCAAAAATTATATATAAATGTATATGTGACATGTATGCACATATATATAATTATATATATATTACTTTCTACAATGTGATAATACACTCATTTCAAGTAAGTGAAATGTAAAATTTTTGTTATAAGTCTAAGATAAAAAGTATTACTTAGTATTAATTATTTTCTCATTTAGGAAAAACTATTGAGCAATTTGGACTATATTTTTGAAGACTCAATGATAATACAAAACAGCAATGTACAAATATTTGGCATTATCATAACAATGTTTAGCAAAATAGAGGAAATTAAGCTAGGATGAAATTGACAGAGACAAATAAATGGATTGCCTAGTGTTATTTTTTTGTACGGTTTGCGGAAAAGTAAAAAAAAAAGTACTAATAGGAAAGACACTAAGACAATAACAAGCTATAAATGTCTATTGCCAGGCAAAGAAGAATTTCCCACAACCTCAAGAGAAACAGTCCAAAGTTTTGTTTCCTCCTTGCCTAATGTAAACTGCCATCTAAAGCACTCATACTGCAGCTTGATAAAAAGAATAGCTGATGTGAAGGCTTGAACCATGGAGAATGCCAATTCAAAACATTCAAGTCAGAAATAAACAAGGAATGCCAGAACCCAGAGAGTCCTATCACTAGTCAAAGGCCTTATTTTGCTGGTCACTTTTCAGAAACCTCTCCCCAGTACATAGGTAGTCTACCAGTAGTCACAAGACATATTTGACAGTCATGCTGCCATGCAAAGAGAATTAGAACCCAGCCAATTATGCTGAAACACAGTGGACAAGTTTCTTGGATTGAAATCCAAACGAAGGTGCACAGGGCAAAATTAAATTCAACGTGGCCCAAACCGAATTTACTCTCTTGATTAAATTTATTTTTTTTGTCACCTGTCATATTCATTTATGCTATGGATATATTGAACATACTCCTCCTGTAAAAAGATGTGGAATGTAATCACAATTAAAAAGTGATACATCAGCATACTCATGTACCAGATTGAGAATGGGGATATTAAGACCTTAAAAAATTTAGTAAGTTGTCTCTAGGTCCTAGCCCCTGGGGGCACAACCCACAGCCCTGCCCCACCCACCCCATTCTCAGCAACCCAGAAGCAGCAGCAGCAGCAGCAGCAGCAGCAGCAGCAGCAGCAGCAGCTTTCAACCATCAGTGACCACTTCAACCACAGTCCCTTGCACCGAATTGGTAGAAGAGGCGAGTATCTGAGTGCCGAGCTGAACAGACCTGCTCTCTAGGTCCTAGACCCCAGGGGTACAGCTTGCACCCGTACCCCACCCACCTCAGGCTGAGATTGGCAGAAGGGCGACTATCAGATCAGCGGGACCCACTTGCACCTATTGGAAGAAGAGGGACCCCCAGAGGCACAGACTCCACCTGCACCAATTGGAGGGTAGATGGCATAGTAAAAATACATTCAACATCATAAAGAGCAATATGGCAACACCAGAAACTAGTGGTCCTAGAAGAGCAAGACCTGAACTTCCCAACACAGAGGAAACAGATTAAAATGACCTTAAAAATAACTTTATAAAAATGATAGAGGCCCATAAAGGGGAAATAAATATTTCCCTTAAAGAAATGGAGGAAAAGACAAACACTACTACCACCACTTACGTAATCAAATATAACAGGAATTAACAATCACTGATCATTAATGTCTTTCAATATCCATGGTCTCAATTCATCTATAAAAAGACACAGGCTATAGTGCCATTTGGGCTCTTCCTGACTTGGGTTTGACCTACAGCTGCCTGGGAAAAGATGGCTGCCTAGCAGCGTTCTGGCTGTCCTGACAGGTGCGGAGCTTCAGTATGTCTGTGGTCAGGCCAGTTGATAAGCTTGTGAGGCCCCCTGTGCAAATATACCGCATCGAAGGGCGCTAGCCACTGCCCTTTACTCTGAGGCATCTAAACAGAATAAGCTGGACCAAGTGGAGAAGGAGTTGCTGCGTGTGGGGCAACTCCTGAAGGATCCCAACGTGTCTCTTGCTGTTCTGAATCCCAACATCAAGCGCTCCATCCAAGTGAAAAGTCTGAAGGATATCTCAACAAAGGAAAAGTTCTCTCCGCTGACAGCCATCCTCATGAGCTTACTTGCTGAAAACGGTCGCCTGAGCAATGCCCAGGGAGTCATCTCTGCCTTTTCAACATCATGAGTGTCCACCGTGGAGAAGTGCCCTGCACGGTGACCACAGCATCTCCTTTAGAGAAGCTGTTCTCTCTGAGTTAAAGAAAGTGCTGAATAGCTTCCTGAGGTAAGGCCAAGTATGGAAATTGGAGGTGAAGAAATCATGGGTGGGATGATTGTCCGAATTGGGGAGAAATACGTCGATATGTCCGCAAAGACCAAGATTCTGTAACTCGGCAAGGCAATGCAGGACTTGCTGTGAAGGCTGTGTCTCTCGTCCTTGGAGCAACAATAAACGCTTCCTGAAAAGAAGAAAAAAAAAAAAAGAAAAGAAAGAAAAAGAAAGACACAGGCTAACAGAATGGGTACAAAAACAGGACGCATCCTTCTGCTGCATACAGGAAACACACCTCAACCCCAAAGACAGAATTACATCATAGTAAAGGGTTGGGAAAAGATTTTCCAATCAAATGGATCTAAGAAACAAGCCGGTGTAGCTATCCTAATATCCAACAAAATAGACTTCAAACTAAAATCAATCGAAAGAGATGGAGAAGGACATTACATATTCACACAGGAAAATTAATAAACTATAAACCACTGGATGTGCCCCTTTGATCTTTTCCCTACCTTTCCTAAAATGTAAATGCCTTGGTTTGGATATGTTTATGCTTTTTCCCATTTCCTTCTACAAAACTTTAGATATGTGCATGCATATAATATACTACACATATACATACATATACAAACAGACACATGTATGTATATATATATATATATCTCCATGCAATTATATTGTCTAGTTTGCTTATGGTACAGAAATTTAAATTATAATATTTAATCTCTCTTTGAGAGATTTAAGCTATCAAAACTTGATCATCAAATCCCCTCATTCATACAGCATACTTATATTACATTGAATCCCATACTATGAATAGATCATGCTTGTTAATTCTGTCATCCATAAATATATGAACTACTTTGTCATATTACTTTTGAAAGCAATGATACTATGAAAATTTTCCTATGTGTATGTTGGTATATATGTGAAAATTTTCTCTGTGATATACATCTATTACGCAATGTTTGGATTATGGTTATTAAATCTTCAGTCTTTATTAGTACAAGATAATGATAAATATATTTCTAAGCTTACTGTCATTTTACTGAGAAGATATTTTACTTGTTGCCCTAGTTTGCTTTGTATTATTGTGAAAAACACCACCACTACCACAAAACAACAACGAACAAGCAAACAAAAAGCTCCAAATAAACAAAAAACAACCTTAGGGAGAAAAGCATTTATCTCCACTTGCAGAATGTAGCTCATCATCAAAAGAAGCCAGGGCAGGAAACCAAAGCAGGAACATAGAGGTAAAGAATTAAGCAAAGACTGAAGACGAATACTGCTTACTGTATTGGTTCCTGTCTCATACACAGCCAACATTCTTATCTGACTCAGGTTGGCACCTCCCACCATGGGCTGGACCCTCTCACATCAATCAACAATCATGACAATGTACAACAGACATGTTGACAGACGAACATCTTGGAGGCAGATCCTCAGTTGAATTTCTTTCTTCCCTGGTGTATCTTTTTTGCATCATGTTGACTAAAACCAACCTGGCACACTTGCCTACCTTGTTAAACATTTATTGGTATAAAACCTAAATAAATAAACACACCTGTGTGTACATGTGTTTTAATTCTTTATGATGGTACAAATTTTACACATAGGTACCTCTTAGCAAACAATTCATATTTCTCTATTTAGTACTAAGACATTTTCATTATTATCCGTGTTTTGGCTTTTTTTTAAAGTATTTATCCATATATCTTTTGCCAATACTTTTTATTAGGTTTCTGGCCTTATTCCAACTGGTTCTGATAGTTATATCAATATCCTCCAGAATAATTATTTGTAATTTATATGAGCTACACACATTCTTTGTAATTCTGTAAATCCAATGCTGTACAGTATTTTTCTGTTTCTTCTATCAGATCTTTGAAAATTTCATACAATATGTATTGATTGGTATACACCCTTCCTCTAGATTCATCCCCCTATACCTACCCGTGCATGTTTCTTCCTTTTAAAACCCATCAAGTTCAATTCCTGATGTTCATATATTCTTGCAAATACAAACTTCCAGTGGAGTAGAGTGAAACTTTCACAGGCCACACTCTTTTTTTTAAATTTTATTTTATAATTTAATTTAATTTTATATATTAGCCATGGATTCCCCCCCTCGCCCCCGCGCCTTCCCCCAGCCCACCTTCTATTCCCATCTCCTCCATGGCAAAGACTTCCCTGAGGATTGAGTTCAACTTGGTAGATTCAGTCCAGGCAAGTCCAGTCCCCTCCTCCTAGGCTGAGCAAAGTGTCCCTGCATAAGCCCCAGGTTCCAAACAGCCAGTACACACACTGAGGACAGGTCCCGGTCCCACTGCCTGGATGCCTCCCAAACAGATCAAGCTAATTAACTGTCTCATTTATCCAGAGGGCCTGATCCAGTTGGGGGCTGCTCAGCCATTGGTTCAATGTGTTTCCATTCATTTTTCTATTTGTCCCTGTGCTTTTTCCAACCTTGGTCTTAACAATTCTCGCTCATACAAACCGTCCTCTTTCTCACCAATTGGACTCCCAGAGCACACTCTTACTGAAAACTGACTCACCCTCTCCCAATAGCTCTGAATTGCCAATTGCTCTTCTTGGCTTGCAGAGTGAGAGTTTATGCAGACTTGTACACTCTCTTCTGGAATTTGGTCTGGCTTGAGGATGCACAGGTCTTGTGAATGCTGTCACAACTCTATATGTCTATATGTCCAGCTTTCCTACTGTGTCAGGAAAACAATGCTTACTTGTAGTCATCTACCACCTGTGCCTCACAGAATGGTTCTCTCCCTGTCCATAATGATCTTGAGTCATAGGAGGAGGATTTATAATATAGGTGTCCCATTTATAGATAACCATTCCAGAGTCACTGTCCTTGAACACTGACCAGTTGGGATTTTCTATATTTATCAAAACATACTGAAAATGCATCTTGTCTGATGAAGGCTAAGAGATATTATTGGTCTATACATATGAGTCATCAGGAGCAAATTAATAACTATGCTAGGGCCTATGACAGCCTTATCTACCATTTATTTGTCATGACAATGGTGTCAGGTATGGATTTCAATGTCGAGAGTGGGCATTACATCTAGAAACAAGTAGATTGTTTACTCCTATAGCATTGGTGCCAATATTATATTAGTGGGCATCTTTGACACAATGGTTATTATGTTAGCTTACAGATTTCACAAGTGGAAAAGACTGGTGATATTGTGTTCCTGAATATATTGTGCACCCTAATAAACTTATCTGGGGTCAGAGAACAGAACAGCCACTAGATATAGAGGCGAAAATCGGTGGCATACACACCTTTAATCCTAGCATTCCAAAGGCAGAGATCCATCTGAATCTCTGTGAGTTCAAAGCCACACAGGAAACAACGAGGCATGGTGACACATGCCTTTAATCCCATGAAGTGATGGCAGGAAACAGAAAGGTACATAATGTGTGAGGACCAAGAACTAGTGCCTGGTTAAGCTTTTAGACTTTTGAGCAGCAGTTCAGCTGAGATCCATTCAAATGAGCACACAGAGGCTTCCAGCTTGAGGAAATGAGATCAGCTGAGGAACTGGTGAGGTGAGGTTAGCTGTGGCTGGTTCTTTCTCTCTGATCTTTCAGCATTCACCCCAATACCTTACTCCAGGTTTGTTTTATTAATAAGGACTTTTAAGATTTGCATTACAAAAGACTGATGATTACTTTTATTCTCCAGTAGAATTTATAATATATTCTAGCAATATGAAAGGCAAACAATAGAGGTGAAGCTACCAGATGAATAACAGCTTGATTTTTCCATGTTCTGTGACTTAAGTATGTGTTGTCTTCAGCAATAGCATCCTATAATCAAGTTTTGGAGAATGACCAAAAGTACTGCCAATAACTTGTAATCTTGGGGGTTCTATGTGAACACAGTGTCCAATAACTTGAAAAGAAATGACTGAGTCCTGACACTAGGACTTTTATTTGTTAATCTTTGGAGTACACCAGAACATCATTTCCCCATCATAGTGATTACATTTAAACTCTTTACATCCCCTCCTCCATTTTTCTTTTATTGGAAGTAGATTCTTTTCTCATACAACATATCCTGATTATAACTTCCCCTCCCTCTACTCCTCCAAATTCCTCCCTATATCCCCATCCCTCCAGAACTAGCTTTTTATAACCATTAAAAAAGAACAGGATTCTAAGAGCTGACAACCAAACAGGACAAAATGCAATATAATAAGATAGATCAAAAACTATTATATCAAAGTTAGACAATCCAACCTCACAAAAGGAAAAGAGTCCATAGACTAGGCACAAGAATCACAGGCCCACTCTTTCTCACACCCAGGAGTCCCACAAAAATACTAAACTAAAAGCTTTACCATATATTCAGAGGACCTGGTGCTGATCCATGTATGTCTTGTGCTTGCTGTTTCAGTCTCTGTGAGCTCATAGGTGCCTGGTTAGTCTACTCAGGGGCCTTGTTCTCCCAGTGTCCTCCATTCACTCTAGCTCTTACACTGTTGCTATATTTTCTTTTGCAGAGTTTCTTAAAATTTGAGGGGAGAAACTTGATGGAGACATCCCATTTAGAGCTGTGTGCTGCAAAGATTGCCTCTCTGTAATGTCTGGCTGTGAGTCTCTTCATATGTTCCCCTCTGTTGCTGGAGGAAACTTCTCTGATGATGATTGACTATGGAACTGATCTATGAGTATAGCAGTATATCATTAAGAATCCTTAAATATTTACTCTTTTGTTGGCAGGTTGGTTATAGATCAGAAGTGCTTGCTTTTATCATAGATCTCTGGGCTATCTAGTCTCGGATTCTTGATTACACAAGAGATGTAATGTATAGGCTCCATACCATGGAGTGGGTCTCGAGTCAAATCAGACATTGGTTGGATACTCCCATAAGTTCTGCACCACCACGGCTTTACTATATCCTCCAGGTGGGAAAGAGTGCATGTCAAAGGTTTTGTGGCTGAGTTGGTGTTTACTCTCTCTTCTTTAAATTAAATTTTTTTCTTATTCATTTTACATAACAACTGTCTTCCCTCTTCCCACCCTAGCTGGACTTCTTAATGTTCAATGGGTTGTGTGGTCTGTTGTCTGTAAACAGAAGTTTTCCCTTGTCCCGCCTGACCCACAGCTGTTTATACAATAATCACTCAGAGGTTTATATTAATTACAAACTGTTTGGCCTATGGCTTAGGCTCATTACTAACTAGCTCTTACAACTTAACTCAACCCATTCTATTAATCTATGTTTTGCCACGTGGCTTCCGGGCATTATCTGTTCTCTCACATCTTGCTTCTCCTAGTGGCATCTCAGAGAGTCTTCTCTGACTCCACCTTTCTTTTCTCTTGGATTACCTGCCTCTCTCCATCCTGCCTTGACATAGGCCAATTCAGCTTTATTTATTAACCAATTGGAGCAACACATATTCACAGCATACAGAAAGACATCCCACAGCAGTTGTTTGCATAAAGCAATCCATTGTCTTTGCAATAGCCTGGGTTGTTTGAAGAATTGCCATGGTAACTTGTGGAGGGAGTTTAGAAGGGGAGGATCTGTAGGATCCACAGGAGTTGGAGCAGGAGGCAGGGAAGGCTGCTCCTGGTATGCTGCAGAGCTGGGGATGAGATTTAAGGATTAGATTTGGTGGAACAGAGGAGGAAGAGAAGTGTCCACATTTTCTGTGGTATGATCTGTGGTTTAGCAGGAGTGCCTACTGGAGAAAGGGGCTAGGATAAAGTGACAAGTGTGTGGAGTTTAGGATGAAATGACCTGTGGGCTGGGGGAAGGAAAGTTGCATCAGGTGTTCTGTGGCAGTGCTAGGGATAAGATTTGGGGTGTGGAATTGGAGAGGGAGAAAGAGGGGTGAAGGTCTTCAGTTGGCTTACTTGTTTTCCTGTCCTGCTCAGCAGGTGTGGTCCCAATGAGTGTATGTTGGCATTTGAGGCTGGGATGGGGGAAGGAGCTGGGGGAAGGAAGTTTGGTGGAGAGGTCTTTGTTATTGGTTGTGAATGGGATCATGTTGGAAAGGGAGAGGGCAGCAGGTTCTCTGCTACAGAGCTGGGGATGAGACTGGGACAGATTATACTATAAGAAGAAAACAAACAAACAACAATAAATCCCAAACAAATCAAAACAAAAAACCCATTTAAACTCTTTATATATGTGTATGTATATATAATCAGTAAGCATCTACAGTAATAACATCTCATATAACTTTTTGAAAGATGTTTAATGTTTTATCCTTCCCTATATTCCCTTCTTTATTTTGCCTTTCCCTCCAGTACCCCATTTAAACTTCTTTTTACATTATTCCACTTTAATCTTTCATACCACTAGATTTTATATCTTATCCCTTGAAAAGTCCCTTCAGGACCCCTTGCTAATTTCTTGATTTTTAATGGGTGTTCCAAATGGAACACATGTATCTAAAGATTCAAAGATAATATCCACAAATGAGATCAAATAAGAAACATTAGTCTGAGTCTGGGTTACCCTACTCAGAATTATTATTTCCAGCTCCATCCACTTACCTGTAAATGTAATTTCATGTGTAAGAGCTGAATAATATTCTTTTCTGTAAACATACCACATTTTCATTATCTGCTGATCACTTGATGGACATCCAGGCTGTTTACATTCCCTGGCTATTTTGAGTTATTTGACCATGGTTATAATCATTCTTCTGATTTTTTTTGGACATTTTACCATGCTATTTTCATTTGTAGCCATTACTATGGGATTTGTTTTTTGTTGGTGGTTTGTTTGTTATTTGAAGAGACATGCTATTTTGGGTTTCCCTGATTGGTTGGATTTTCCATGTTGTTTTGATTTCTGTGTTGATGTTTCTACACCTGGAGTTGGTTTGTTGGTTGCTTTACTCCTCCCTCATCATCTAGCTTCTTTCATAGAAAGTGTTTATAATGTTGAAAAGGGCATAAATTCATAACAGAGTGGAGAAGCTTGCGTTCCTCTGTTTTTCTACTATTTGTGATGGCAGTTGTATCCTAAGTGTTCTGCTTGTTAACTACAAAATAGTGCCTTTAACATCTGGGTCAAGGAGCTTAGAATAAGTTCCCCCCAGCAATATGGACTACTCCTGTGTATCAAGGCAGAATGAGTCCACTGAAGTGTCCCTGTCATGTGACAAGAGTCTAAGTCTCTGGATTATGAGTTGCTGCTTGGGAGTCCTTAGTGGGAATCAGGTTGGGATCGCTGTTAGTCAATTGTGGCCAGTAATAGTTACATCATTTATGATATTTTTGATATGTAAAAAGTCTTAATTGTATTATAGTTACCTTAGGAGGTATTTTTCTACCACATATGTTTTAAATATATTTGAGAAAACTTTGCTTACCAAGAGGTCATAAAGGCAGACATTAGCAAGGCATACAATACTACATTTAAAACTATACTATTTTGTCTGCTATTGGAATATAATTTCTGTTAGAAAAACATCTATAATTATTTTTCCTATAGGAATATTCCATCATTAGTTAATTGAAAATTATCTACAGTTTCTAGAAATCTTTCTAATATCCATCTGCAGCTGAACCATAAACACATATGTCTGCTTCTGATTTTTCTACTGTATTTTAAGAACTGTATCATTTAATATTAACCTAGTTAATATTCTCATACTTTCTGAGTATAACTACTAACGTTAATTGATTCTCGATGCTTTGAATTTGCTTCTATTCTTTTGCATTGATTTTTTTTGGAATGGACCTAAATATAATAAATCTTTTTGAATATGGGACCAAACAGCATCAGACTTTTTCCTTTACTACTTTGGAATGAAGCCTGGAATTGTGTTGTTTAATATAAGTTTAAAACATATTATTATTGTCAATGTATTTATTGAGGCCAAGCTCACTATCATCTGTAGATCTCTGAATTATGATGACCAGTTTGTTTTCTGTAATGCTATTTTCTGTAATAAGAATTTCTTTGATGAGGGGTTTGAATGGTACATTTATCTGAGGCATGAAAAATTTTTAGAATACAGTACAAAATTTTGAAGATCTAGTTAAGTGATGGTAGTAGGTTCTCCTCTAAGATCCTTGATCTCACCAGATAGTTGACTAGGCTTCTAGTATCTGGCATGATTTCCTTCTTGTTGAACAATTCCTTGGTCAAATTAGACAGGTATTGGTTAACACCAAGATTTGATACTATTGCACATTTAGAGTTATTTTGCTGAGCTGATCATTGCAGTTTAAACACAGAACTATAGACAATTTATGACTACTGAAAGAAGGAGAATTAGTTTCTCTGACTAATGAGTCTCTTAAGGGGCTCTTCAGTGCAAAGTCGCAGTCCTGAATCACACACACACATAGAGAGAAGCAATAAAATACATATATTTATGTTATATAAATACATGCATATATGCACATACACATATATAATATATATTCAAAGAAAATGATGACACAGATTAAAGAGTTAGTAATGAGAGACAAGGAAAAAGCTGAGGATAAAAAGCCAGAGGTGAAGCAATGCAATTGTATTTTCATTAAAAACATAACAAATAAAAATAAAATGCTATTTATATCTACTCTTCTATTTTTCTGAGTTGAATAATAGATCCTGGTTTCAAATAAGTTTTCTGACATATGAAGCTACACATACATGACAAAATAGACCAAAAATTTATCATTTTGTAAAAGGTATTTTGACAAGTCTTGAAGAATCCATTACACAGAGCAATGGTTGCATTTAAACCTTTTAATTTAAAAACTTTACACCAAGTTTCCTTTGATATACAACAGTAGAAAATGTGATTTTAAGAGAACACATGCATATCTGTATCCAAAGGGGGGATTTCTGAATTTCTCATGCTTTGATTTCTACCCAGGTTGAGCATGAAGCAATGCTCTCCCTGGTTAGATTTCTTTTAAACACTTATTTTGCCTTGAATAGTCGTTCCTGTTCCTTTTGCCCAGCTGGTTATCACAGCTTGATTGAATTCTAGCCCATCAAGCCTCACAGTTTTCCTCTTCATTTAATTAAGACTATTTAAATGAGCTTGTTTTCCTATACTTGAGAAAAGCTTATAGGCTCTTTGCTGCCCTGTTTAGCGTCTTTTTTCAATTCCTATTGAATCCCTCCTTGTCAGAATTCTTCTGATTATGATAAACTATTTTGCACATTTTAATCTTACTAGTATTGTTGATTTTGGTTTGGAGACAGGATTCACATAGCCCAGGATGATCTAAAATTCATAAGTATTTGAATATGGGCTTGCTTACAGGGAATTAATGATCAAATCCAAGGTTTTATAATATACTAACTAGACAAGCAATATATTCACCCACCCCATGATTTGCTCTTTTAGTTACTTTTATATTTTGCATATTAACCCCT
This sequence comes from Peromyscus leucopus, assembly GCF_004664715.2. Taxonomy (NCBI): domain Eukaryota; kingdom Metazoa; phylum Chordata; class Mammalia; order Rodentia; family Cricetidae; genus Peromyscus; species Peromyscus leucopus. The sequence goes on from NC_051076.1 coordinate 42,725,960, forward strand.
CAATAGGTACATACCAAGAGAATACCCCCAATATATATATGCTGGCTCTTTAGTCGATTCAATGTTTCCACCAATATCACAGGAACTGCTTAGCTGTTTACCACATGAGTATTTGTTTTCATTATTAGTCAGTGCTTTTGGAGTTATTTACAAATGTAAGCTTCTATGCTAAGAATTTCTTTGGTGTTTTCTTGCAATAGTTCTATAGTTTAAAGTCTTGCTTGTGCTTCTTTTTTATTAATTTGTTGAAATATCATACTACCTTATAAATAAGTGCCAAGTTACTTGACAGTGATTTTTTTAGCTATTCTTTATTTGTGACTTTCTCATGTTTGTTGGGAACTTGAAAGGCTCATGTATAGTATATTTCCCCTTTTGAAATGTTCTGTCTTCTTTGTATAATATGTTATGCTCATTGTTTACATGAGAGAATTTTATTATGAATGTCTTTCTTTTCTACTTGTAGTATACCCAAAGTTGTTTTTATTTTAAAACTCAGCCTAAAGACTAAAGAAAAATACATTTTATCAGTCTATTATTTATTCCTGACATACTTTTCTTTAAATAAGGAATACTTGGGTATGTTATGATTAATTAACAACAACAAAAATGTTTAATTACAGCTCTGGATTGTGTTTTTTACCTAACTTCCAATAGATATATCTAACTCAGCTTTTCATTGGTAATGAATGTTATACTTACTTATCAATGGAAAAGCATATATTAAAAAGGTATTTATGAGGTCTATGAATAAATTCTCATTTATATTCTGATGTTAGTAGGTAAAAAATTGACATGTGTTTGCTTGATTCAACAGCTATTTTTAAAACAAAGTTTCCATGGAGATTTTTAACATGAGTGTTAAAAAATTACAAGTAAAACATATGCATTTGTTTTTCAGCTGTAAGCTTGAAATTATCACCTTACAGCAGTGAAAATGTCCAGAATCATACAGCTCAAAAAGTCTTTAATGACAGTGGCACAAAAAAGGTTGATGTGTCTCCTAGAAACAACTTTAAGCATGAAAAAGAAAATCTCTCTGGGGGCCCTGAGAACATCCTGATCATTTTCTGAAGGAGACAGAACATGGAGAAGTGTTTCCTTATTGAAAACCTTTCAGAACCATGGGAAGATGATGTGTGCTTGGAAGTGTTGCTTCTGGCTTCCACTAAGTCCTTGGTGGGAGCTCTTTCTCACAGCAAGAAAATGAAAACTAGCAGCTTTCTTGAGGGAAGCAGACTTGGATTCAGCTGAGAAATAGAACTTTACCATCAAAGATTTAGGGTTACTTAGAAAAAAAAGGCTCTAAATCCCCTGCAGCCTTACTAACTGAAGGGTTCAGTCTTAGTTGGAATCTATATTAGAAGTTTTATAAGGTAGATATAAAAAAGCTGAGCAATGTCCTGCATACGTTACTGGTTGACTAACAGACACCACAAAGGCTATTGAGACAATAGATGGGGCAAAAAAAAAAAAAAAAAAGTAAATAAATTACTGAGAGGGAAAGCTAAGGAAATCTTGTGACTTCTGCAGACACTTGAGTGTGTCCCCAAAGTTCAAGACAATTGTAAGAGGTAATTGACTGAGCAATAGATATGCAGTCCAGGGACAATACTGAAGGAAAAAGGCCGGATCGCAGTTAGGATTACTAAAAGAAAACACACACACATAAACACACATATACAAATAAGTAACTGTTAGATAAAAAGAGGGAAACCCGTTCTGCAGTATACTGGCAACCTAAAGAAAGCAACAGCCTTTATGAAAATGTTCATGTTTAGGAGTTATTATTAAGTATATAAAGCATTTGAAATCATATTTGTAACATGAATCCCACAGTTTTAGATGCATCATAAAACAAAGCAAATCAGCCAGTCAAGGGATGCCAAGAGAGAAAATCATTTTCCTTCCAGGATAAGCTTCTGCATAGTTTGTGCAAACCAAATGGCTAGTGTTGGACACTTTTACATAGGATCATATGTATGTGTGTGTGTACATGTATGCATACATACATATATATAGTTTATGTGTATATGCATATACATGATATAATAACAATTGAGAAGCAGATCATGAATTGAAGAGAAGGGACACAACAGTTGGAGAAGTGAGAGTGAGGTAGATAGGGTGCTTAAGTATGAAATTGTCAAGGAAACTATTAAAATTATAGTAAAACATCTGAATGAAAGAGAAAAAGAAGCCAAATGTATAGGCCTGGGAACCGGAAACATGGTTAAAAAAAAGATGGATAATAAAAACAAACAAAAAATGTCAGTTGTGGAATTATATACCTCACATGCTGGAAGTTCAATAACTATTTCTTTTTTTGGCAAAAACATTCTTGTGTTATGTAAGAATAAACGTTAAATAAAATCATTCACAAATGAAAAACATACTGAAAAAATGTGTTTCAAACTCAAAGTACTAACAAAATTCCTCACAGTGAGAGGAAATGATGTCATATGTAATAACTGATTTACTACAATGAAGAAAATCAAAAAAGGAAATATCTGTGAAAATTGCAATTGTTGTTACATTATAATAAGAAAAATAGTTATAGATTAAATATATTGCTGTAATTGTATAGTAACTAATCAAAGTAACACTCGACAATAGCGTAAAAATGAAAAGAAATTAAAACAATACACTAAAATTTCTACTAAACTAAAATAGGATCTAGCAAGATACAAAAAGACAAAAATTGTAAAGGCACATTCACATTCAAGTATATACCTAAAGTAAGTTTGTTCAAGTGTAGAGTTTGCCCATAGACATTAGAAAAGAAAACGAACGAGATATTTGCTAGAATATTTTTTTTTTTTTTTTTTTTTTTTTTTGGTTTTTCGAGACAGGGTTTCTCTGTGTAGCTTTGTACCTTTCCTGAAACTCACTTGGTAGCCCAGACTGGCCTCAAACTCACAGAGATCCGCCTGGCTCTGCCTCCCGAGTGCTGGATTAAAGGCGTGCGCCACCACCGCCCGGCTAGAATATCTTTTTTAATGTTCACAGGCTCAATTAATACTAGAGTAAAAGAGTGTAAAAAATAGAATAGCCGTAAAAAATGCCAGATGCCATCTTTATTACACAAAATGTACTCTAAGATAAAGACTGTTACTAAAGCCCAACAGATATTTTATCAAAATAGTAATAATAATATATGTAAAGGGGTAATGTAGTGTTCATAGGTGCCTTTATTATTAAAAGGGATACTCAATAGTTGAAGTGCACACACTCATAGAATGAAATGAACACCAGTTAATTTTAAAATATAATTCCATATTTTAATAGTGGTTTTTCAATATGTGATAGTACAACCAAACAGAAAACTAAAATTATGTGTTGTGAGAACTCCATGTCAGAAACATAGATATATGTTTGTATCTTTCTACAAAGTCAGAATTTGTTGAGTAACAATACATTCCTAAGTGATGTCAATTTTTTGTCAGCAATTTGCAAAGATGTCTAAATCCCCTTAGAAAACATCAGAGACAAAAGCAAATTCCTTGATTGCATTTTTATTCTCTGATATTAACTTTCAAGTTAAACATTATACATTATGCAGTAAACACACAAATATCCATATATATCCTCCATCCATCTACTAATGGACATGAGATTGATTTCATTTTTTGGCTGTTTTGAATATGTTTCATTAAACAGGGTAGTTTCTTTAACATACTTATCTCATTTCCTGTGCATTTATACCCATGGATAAGACTGCTCAGCCACATGTTCATTCTCTGTTTGCTATTTTGAGACCTCTCCATATTACATCTTTTTCTTTTTAATCCCTAAGCAGACTTTCTTTTTTTCCCTTTCATTAAACACATAATCCTTTCTCATGCTATATAATCTGAATACATTTTACCCCTTGCTCCACAATTCCCAATTCTTCCCCATCTCGTCTTCCATCCAAATCCATCCCCTTTCTGAATCTTATTAGAAAAGAACAGGTTTCTAAGAGATAACAACAGAACATAACAAAATAATTATAGTAAGTTTAAACAAAAACCATCATATTGAAGTTGGACTAGTCAATTCAACAGAAAAAATAAAAGAGCTCCAATAAAACACACAGGAATCACATACTCTACTAATTTACACATTCAGGAATCCCATAAAAGTACTGGACAGAAAACTTTATGAACAGAGGACCTGGTGCCAACCTAAGTAGGCCCTGTGTTTGCTGCTTCTATCTCTATGGGTTTGTGTGAGCTTTGCTCTATTGTTTTAAAGGACTTTGTTCTCCTGGTTTCCTGCCTTCTATCCCCTCTATTGTTCTGCTTCCTCTTTAGTAGGGTTCCCTGAATTCTGAGGGAAGGGATTTGATGAAGACATCTATGTTAGAGCTGTGTGTTTCAATGTCTCCCCCTCCACACAATCTCCATATAACTGCTTATGATGGCAGGACTAATTTACTTTCTCACTAACAACGTCCAGTTCACTTTATTCTGTTGTCACATGCTTATCATATTTGTTCTTCCTAATACCCACTCTAAAAAGTGCGAAGTGATAGTTTACTATTGCTTAGATTGTTATTTCAGTGATTAGTGATGCTGAATATTCTTTACAAAAAAAAGGAAGAAAAGAAGGAGGGAGAAGGAAGGAAGGAAGGGTGGAAGGAAGGAAAGAAGGAAGGAAGAAAATAGTTATCAGGGAAAAGAAACAGAGGATATATTGAGATCAATATAAACTATTCATCTGACAAAGATCAACATCCACAAGATATAAGAAAATGAAAAGAAAGTCAAATCAAACAAACATTAAGTGGATATTAACTTTGAATAGATGTATCAAAATAATATACTAGTTGTGTTCAAACATCTAGTGATACACTTTCACTCATATTGAAATCATTACATATTCCAATTTGTTCATTAGATATGAAAAGCAACTTTAAATATAATGGTAATATCAGTACTAATCATAGATTGAAGCTAAAATGCACTTTGCTGCTATGATTCTCATTATATATAAATTATATTAGTAAACATATGGAATTAAGTACTTAACTTGCTTCCATAAAATAATATATATATATATATATATATATATATATATATATATATATAGTATAATTAATAACTAAGAGTTTTAGAAGTTCAAATATTGCATACTATATAATTTGTTGCCAGTCAAAATGAACGGAAATCTTACTTGATCTTGAATCCAAATTTTCATAAGTGTAGGTATCCCTACCATGATTTCATTAAATAATTTGTTAGAAAAATGTATTTTGACTGAATTTGGAAGAACAGATATTTATTTCAAATGGACAATAATTGGCAAAATATGTACATACAAATATTTTATGCTAAAATTAATTCAAATTGTTATAAAAAACTGAACTGTAGTCATCATTTATTTCTAAAGAGCATTAAAATTATGCATTAGGGCACATTCATTAAAAATCAGTATGAATAGACTTTCTTTCTCCCCATGTTCATGTGAAGATTTTATCTGCATCAGTCGGAGATATGCTTTTGGGGTCTTCCTTCCCCGTCTTTAGTAAACACGATTAATCATTCTCTTTTTGAAATAGTTCAGGGAGACAGGCTTTGATCCAACTTAGCCTCTTGGCTAAGCCCAGAGATTCTGGGACTAAAACAGATCAAAACTACTGATTCTTTGAAAATTTAGGTTTTCCATGGGAGGGTATTTCATTTCATTCTATGTAAGCTTTGTATACTATCAGAACATTTTTACTAAGTTTTCAAAACTAAGTATAAATGCTATTTCAATATTCTTACTATATTTTCAAAAACAATCTATATTATTAATAAAAAACTACTGTTTTGTGGGAAATCAAATGTTTTAATTTTTTACAATTAATTAAATTTTATGTTCATTTTGTCCTTTATTGAGTTTTGCCTATGAAAACATATTGATAAAATTTCATGATGAAAATTACCAGTTTAAAATTACAATTAAAATTGAAGAGCTTTTTTAATATCACAATTTCCATCGATGACTGTGGCAATGCACAATTCTGAAAAAAAAAATCTATTGTATTCTAAAAGACTGGAAATTTTTCCGGACTTCACAGCCAAAGTTCACAACACACCTTGAAATCACTTAAGATTTAAAATTGCTGCTGGTTTACTGTGTACTCAAATGGTTTGTTTAGGCTCCTTTCAAAGAACAATATAAAAACCAACCTTACTCTCCTTGGATTTAATATGTGATCAAATTTCACAATCTACGTTAATGCACACAGCTGCAGTCTTAGGTTCTGTACTTTTCTATGGCCCTGACCCAGAGTAATACTTGAGTATCATTTGCTAAAAAAAGCAAATACAGAAGTTAATAGAAAGTTCCCGAAGTCTAACATAAAAGAGTTGTGGTTAACCCTTTAGAGATATTGATCGATAAACTATGATGTTTATTTTGTGCTTCCGCTGAGATCCTTTGGAGACAGTGACTTAAACCCTTGTAAAACTCTATTAAAGATTTCTGTATACCATTCCTTCCCTTTTGTGCAACTCATTGAGCACAAACAGATACCACTCATACACAGACATCACAGATACACAGCTAGTATAAGAAACAAGACAAATACACATAACTTATACAACAGACAGATAGATATACGGAGAGACATACAGATGGAAGACACATAGAGCATGAAGTAGAGCATTCAATTTTGTACTTGTTCTTGGTTAAATGACTCCAATGGGAAGTATTTTTCTTCCTTTCTTTAACGTAAAACCAACACATTATTTGATAGCACAGAGCCAATCGCTAATATGCAATAATCTGTGCAAATGATATTTACATATCTTCTGTCATTAATTTAACTTTGAACACAATGGTCATCTAATAAAATAGACTTAACATCAATTGAAATTTTTATCATTTGTAGAATCATGCTCCATAGTAAGTTTGTATTTCCATAAAACAAATTATGGATCTTGACATTTTTTTCCAAGACATTTTATGAGTCATGAAGGATCAGGAATGATCACTGTAACATTGGTCTGATCTTCCTGTCTATGCAGTGTTTTCTCTAATGAGCACTGTGATGGGCAGGGGACTCCCAGGCACCTCCTCCCCAACGTTCTTTCCAAGTTGTCTCGGCATAATTACATCTCTCACAATAGGACTTAATCTGGCTTATGTTTACTTCAATTATTTCTGTGCAAATTTCTTTTGATATTTGCAGGGTCTCTTTTTTTTTGTATGACATTAACAGCTATTACATGAAACATAGAGTTAATACTAACCATTGCTTTTCTGGGGGAATATTGATTTGGGTGGGGAAAAATACTACTATCAATTGTTAAATAAACTACATCAAAAAAAGTTACAAACATCTACTAGGAATAGTATTTCAAATCCTCTTCAGGTACACACAACCTCTTATGGTTTCAGTACTCCCTCTCCTCCTGAGAAATTCTACATTGTCTATGCATGTTGCCATGCACCAATAAAATTTTTATATAGTAACAGAGCTATATGAATAAACTGTAATTATTGAAAATGTCTGGAAGAACAGGCGAAAGATTGTAAGAGCCTGGGCAGATGGAGAACACCAGTAGAATAAAGGCCTCTGTATCAACTAAGTAAAATGCATATGAGCTCAGAGAGACTGAAGCAGCAGGCATAATGTCTACACTGGACTACCCCAGGTCCTCTGCATATATGTTATAGTGGATCCAGAGATGAGGGGAGGTGGGCAGGAATAGAGGGAGGGGAAATTGTATTCAGGTTATAGTGTATGAGGGGAAATTATAGTCAAGCTATATTGTTTGAGGAAAAGGATCTATTTTTCAATGAATGGAAAATAGAAGAAAAGGTAAGCAGTTTATGTGAATATTGTCAAACTTCGATGTAGAACATCAGACATGTTAATCTTGAATCTAGATACTCTGTATCCTAGAGACTCAAGTTTCAAAAGAGTAAAAGTAACATTAAAATGGCTTGGTTTTAGACAGCATACAAGACTTTGTGCTATATGTATGTAATTTGGATAGTTTCCTAGAGAAAAATATATGAAGATATCACCATTCTATGAAATATATTTTAAATAACTGTCCTACTAATCTTATAACCTATAAATTTAACAATTCATTTAACATTTCAGCTGAAAAAAGTTTTAGTTTTACTTGTCAAAAATATAAATTTCATAAATCTTGGCAATAATATTTTACTTTTAATTATTCATTTCTACTCTTCACTTTGACGTATATTTATTCCCTGGTGACATTGGCTTAGCTTTACAGCATGCACCTGTGGGGTTTGTTCATAACAAGTTTCTCTTAGCACAGTGGGAAATAATCCCTTGAACCTGTGGTAAGTGATTTCAGTCGATTGGGTAGCCACTCAGCTTTTTGCCCATAATGTTACAAAATTCCTTTTTAAATGTTTCTCATCATGTCTAACTTCAGGATTGATATCTAAAGGCTAGTTCTCTAAAATGGTTTAGTGTACTTTTAAAATTGGTTTACTTAAATTAAAATGAAAAGAGTACTTTTATCATGAATCACATTAAATTTGCAGGCAAATGGATGGAACTAGGAAAAAAAATCATTCTGAATGAGGTAGGTAATGCAGACCCAGAAAGATAAATAGGGTATTTGTTTGCTTCTATGTGGATATTAGCTGTTAAGTAAATGACAGCCATGCTACAAAGTAGACCCAGAGGATTTAGGTATAGAGGGAGGGACTAGAGGGGACACAGGGATCTCATTGGGAGGGGGAGACAGTAGATTTTAAGAGTGTATTGGGGGCAGGTGCACAGAAGCAGGAGGATCAGATGGAGGGGCGTGGGTTTAAGAGAGGAATCTGAGGAAAGGCAGCTCAAATTGAGGGCATTTGAGGGAATGATATGGAAAACAAGTTCAGGAAAACTTCCTAAATTATATGAAGTTGAGCTAATGAAGTCTCCAAATAATTTTGGGAGACAGAGTCCCAATTGTCCATCTCTTCTCACCAAAGAAAATTTTCAGTACTAGAACTGGATTCAATCCAATTAAGTGCTGGCCAAAAGGTTCCCATGAAAATCCTCAAACAATCTCGGTTGTTACCAAGACAGTGAGTTGTTCTCTACAAACTGATAGCAAGTCCACATTACTGAAGACAACACTCGCAGAACTCTTTGAACATGGAGAGGTCAAGCTGGACATAGAACCTTCACCCCTATGTTCAAGAACCTTTAGTACAGGAAGGTACTCTGCAGGCTAGCAAGAGAGAAAGCAAACACCATCACGACCACAATCCTTTTGATCTACAATGCTGCACTGATTGCTAAAAATGCTAGTTCAATGGTGGCACAAAACTTGTAGAAGAAACCAATCAGGCCAACTCCCATGAACTGGAACCCATACCTGACAATACTTGGTTTATGAAGAACCTGAGACTAAAGGCCCAGAGATGTAAGTGTGGTGATATATTGGGTACCCTAATAAAATTTACCTGAATACCAGAGAGACAAAGAAATAAGCCACCTTTCTTACCTCTTGGACTCAGCCTGAAAAGCTTTCCTCAGTCGAAAGAGATATTGTACTTATTTATATACTTTTTCTTATATTAGTTATAACCTTCTTTTATTATTTTGACAAAAAGGGGGAAATGTGGTGATATATTGTGTACCCTAATAAACTTTGGCTGAAGATCAGAGAACAGAACAAGCCACTAGATTAAACATAGAGGCCAGTCAGTGGTGGCACACACTTAATCCTAGTACTCAGATGTCAGAGATCCATCTGGATCTCTGTAAATTCTCAGCCACCCTGAGCTATGTGAGATTGAACTAGTCTAAGAGAGAAACAGAGCCAGACAATGGTGTCTCACACCTTTAATCCCAGCACTTGGGAATCACACTCCTTTAGTCCTAGCACTAGGAAGTTTGAGACAGGAAATGATATGGCTTGGTGGAGAAAGGTACATAAGGTGTAAGGAGACAGGAACTAAGGCTTTTTTTTCTGAGGAAAGCTTTTCAGGCTGAGGAGTCCTAGAGGTAAGAGGTGGCTTTTCCCTCTGATCTTCAAGTAAATTTTATTAGGGTATACAATATATCACCACATAAGGGAAAACCAAATACTACTGGTCTAAAAAAATGTCACTCCTGATGATATTCTGCTATCTTCTCAAAGATCAGTACCTGATGCAGCCAAATTGGAGACTCTTCCTCCTGGAGCAGAGGGGAATAAATGTAGAGATCTGTAGCTAGTCATTACAGAGGAGGAAGAAAAGGTGTAAGAGCCAGAGAGAGTTGGGGGGGGGCATCAGGAGAAAGAGACCCTTTAAATCAGTGGAGCAGGGCTCATAAGGTCACACATGCTGAAGCAGCAAGCACAGAGCCTACATGGCTCTATGATGAGTCCTCTGCATATATACTAGAGGTTTCCATTTGGTGTTTTTATGAAACTATCAGATTCATGAATGAGTATTCCTCTGATTTTGTTCCTTTTCTTGAGCTCTTTTCCTTTTGTTGGTTTGCCTTGTCTAACTTCAATGTGATTGTTTTTATTTTATCTTAGTACCTTTTACTTTGCTATGTTGTGTTTTTATTTCTTAGAAGCTTCATTTTCTAATCAGAGTAGGAAGAAAGTAGACCTGGGTGGAAGGGGTGGTGGAGAGAAACTGAGGGGAATATAGTCAGATGAAATTGTAATCACTATATATTGTATGAAAACAGAATCTATTTTCAATAGAAGGGAAAAATAAAGTAAAAAGAGTACCTTACTTAGTAAGTGCACGGTGAAGTACTAAATTTTTTTGAGAGAAAAATTTGGCCAGTCTTCAATATGATCTATTTATTCATACTGCTTATATGTTATATGTTATATATATATATGTGTGTGTGTGTGTGTGTGTGTTTGTGTGTGTGTATTATTGATGATTTGAAGTTTTATATTTATGTATAATAGTAGTCAATACAAAAAAATTAGAAATTACACTTTTAGATGTTTAACTGGGACTGAAAACATAGAACTAATTAAGAATAGATTAGAAATATTTTTTAGGGTAGGAAACAAAAGAGAGCCTCAAAGTCCCCTCTAGGCATTTGTAATTATAACATAATTTGGCTCTACCCTAACTCTCTGTTGGTAGCTTCTGCTACTCAAGAGTTTGTATTTCCAATGGTCATTCATAAAATTCTTAATTTGCCCCTTGGTTTTATGTTAACATTTCCCAAACCTTTATCTTTAGATCTTTCCAAGACCAATGCCTTATGAAGAGTTTCTTATTACCATGCTTTCCACAGCACAGGGCAAATGCTGTTTCTTCCATAAGTCAATAGCAATTGATCAAGTTGTGTTTTTATAGATAATAGCACTAAATCCATGAAATATATTTTATTTGTCATTTTTTTTTTTTTTTTTTTTTTTTTTTTTTTTTTAGTAAATTAAGTAGACAAGAAAAAACAAAAAAAAAAAAAAAAAAAAAAAAAAAAAAAAAAAAAAAAAAAAAAAAAAAAAAAAAAGAAAATAATAGAAATAAAAAAAAGTAGACAGAGAAAACACCATCTAGAGTGTGTGGAATCCATCCTACAGGAACAGTTGTATATATAAATGGTGACATCACTCAAGGACACTAGACTCCAGCCTTTTCAGTCTTTCAGTGAGAATGCACAACACATGTATATTCTTATATTTAACTTTGAAATATTGGGCCAAGCGGTGGTGGCACATGCCTTTAATCCCAGCACTCGGGAGGCAGAGCCAGGTAGATCTCTGTGAGTTCAAGGCCAGCCTGGGCTACCAAGTGAGTTCCAGGAAAGGCACAAAGCTACACAGAGAAACCCTGTCTCGAAAAACAAAAAACAAAAAAAAAAAGAAAGAAAGAAAGAAAAATTGGCTATTGCTGCAATGTGTCTATTTTCACCACATCCTCAACGACCACATGCTACCAAAACACCCTATTCCTGGCACATGCTGACCCATTTGTATTTGATTGACCCATATAATGCTTTGTCTTTTACTGTATGTCCTCTTAGTAGTCAAGGATGCATAAAAGCTTATCAGGACAACCAGTCCTAGACATTAATCTTGCTTACCCTGTATGACTTGCAAACTAGACTGTATTCTGGAAATTACAAATGTACTGATCCTGGCCATTGCTGTTATATTGTTTCTTTCTAATGAAGGAATAAAAAGTCTGATTGGTTTCGATAAAATTGTCACAGCCTCTGTTTTGCTGTGGCTGCTCCAATCCAACCTGATTTAATTCATTGAAGTCCATATCAAGTGACATTGGCCTGGTAAGTAAGTGCAGACACACAGTTCTCTGTTATGAGTCTATAAATATACCAGCTGCCTTCATAGTATTCATGTTATATTTGATGTTATAAGTGATCTGGAGATGATTTAAAGCATGTGGATGTGCTTAGAGTATATGCTAACATTTTCTGCCATTTAGCAGAAAGAATGTGGTACATCCTGAGCATCCACAGGCTCTTGTATAGAGGGTAAATCCTAGATTTTAATTCTGATAGACAATTGTAGGGGAATTTTTTTTTTCATTTACTGAGTTAGGACTATTTCCTAAAAATCACATGTGATCACAGACCTATAAAATTAACTCACTGATAGTTTTGAATACTAACAAAAACAGATGGAGTGGCAAATCAAACCAACAACAAATAGAGAATTTTTGAAGGAAAATATTTGTGGCTGGAACAAATATATAGTTCTATGAAAATGAAGTAATTAGTTTTAAAGCATTTATGTGAGCGAGTGAGAAATTGCCTGATGAACTTATGAGGGAGTTGTTCAACATGATTAAGGCCATTGAACTGGCTAACCTTCTACTAGAGCTTTTGATCATATTCCATTAAAACTGATAGATGGAGCATTTTATCCTTTGGTGATTATGTCTAAAACACAGGCTACAGAATTAGAAGTTAGAGAAGACATGTTAACTTGTAGGGCTCCTGTGAAACCATCCAAAGTCAGTGAGAACAAGTATATCTCCAAAGAGAAGAACATAACTTAAAATGAGCTTCCTAATATAAATGCACTAACAGAAAGTCACAGCCATAGAGACTGCAAGAATACTCACAGAATCTAACCATTTGCAGAAAATACAAGCTGCTCTAGGAAGTACTAGGTATATGCTATAGTGCAGTTGTCTTTATCTCTACACCTGCCATTATTTTTGAAATAATTTTAGATTTACCACTTTTTAAACCAGAATAAATAAATAGAATTTCCCTTGCTTCTTTATAACTTCACCTCTTGCAATTAACCCCAATGCAATTATATGTGGTGTTTGCTTTGTTGCTTTGTTCTAGGACTCCAGTTGTGATGTTCCTCAGACTCCCAATGTTGCTGACTTTCTTTGTTGTTGATTTGGTAATTTTGAAAAAAACATATTCACTTTAAATGAACTCTGTTTAATTTCAGATCTCTTATGATTAGCTTCAGGTCTGCAGTTTTAGAGGTATGCCACTGGCTTTATGTTATTTTCAGGTCATCATATCAGGATGTTTGAAACATCAATATGTCTTATTAGTGCTGTTGCTACATTGATCACTTTATTAAGTTGTTGTCTCTAAGGCTTCCTTGTGGTAATTACTATTTCCCCTTTATATAAATTAGTGCCTTCTGAGGACTACGTTGAGATTATGCAAATGGCCCTCATGTGATCATTTTCTGCTCACTAATTTTAATTATTGATCTCACCTGCACTTGTTATTGGTATGATGCTCCTTACTTCTGATTTTCTATTTTTGTTATTCCTACCATATTCATAAATTAAAACTCTATGATAAGGAACTATAATTTCTATAAGAAAATATGTTTCTTTCTTCTCTTAATTTTACATGTCTTGTTCTGTTCATTTATTTTTATAAGATGGGTGGTTGCATATTATAGCATATATACAACCATTGATAATTTATATTCTATGCAGTAGAATCTAAGTACTCACTTTTAAGTGGATCTTAGATGTTAAGTAAATGATAATCATGCTACAATCCAGAGACCCAGAGAGGCTAAGTAAGAAGAAGGGCTGAAGGAGGAGGGGCACACAGATCTCACTGGAATTGGAAATAGAATAAATTTTAAAGGTGGACTGGTAGTGAGTGCAGATGTGAACAGTAAGGATAATGTCAGAGTTGGAGCTTGGAGAAGGGAGAATGAGGAGAGAGGACTGGAACTGGGGACATTTGAGGATGATGTAGAAACCTAGTGTAGTGGAAACTTCCTGGAATCTGAGGGTAATTCTAGTAAGTATTCCTAGTAATGAGGGATAAGGAGCCTTGAATTGTCCATCTTCTGTAACCAGGCAAGGCTAGACTAGTGGTAGGACTGGAACATCAACATAGGCACAAAATATTCCACCTACAATTTGTCCTGCCTGCAAGATGTGCAGGACTAATGGTGGTGTATAACTTCTGGGAGTGACCAACCAATGACTGTTCTAATTTGAAGTATAGGCCATAAGAGGAAGCCCATGTTGGACATTGTCTGGATGACCAGAACCAGAGGCTATATAGCTTAGAGACCCAGAAAAGAACAGGACTGGAAAAAAGAAGTTAAAGAAATGATTCCTGATGGTATTCAGATATACTCATAGATATCAGTGCCTAGCACAACCATCATCAGAGAGATTTCTTCCATCAGCTGATGGGAATAGATACAGAGACCCATAAGCAAACATGTGGCAAAAACCTAAGGAAGAGAGGGAGGAAGGGTTGCAGGAGCCAGGGGGCGGGGAGGGGTCAAGGACACCAGAACATGGTTCCCAGAATCAACTAAGCAGAGATCATAGGGGCTCATATGCTGTGGGATGGTCTGTATGTTAAATGTGTTGCTCTGATTGGTCAATAAATAAAACACTGATTGGCCAGTGGCCAGGCAGGAAGTAGGTGGGACAAGGAGAGAGGAGAATTCTGGGAAGCAGAAGGCTAAGGCAGAGAGACACTGCCAGCTGCCGCCATGACCAGCAGCATGTGAAGACACCGGTAAGCTACCAGCCACGTGGCAAGGTATAGATTTATGGAAATGGATTAATTTAAGCTATAAGAACCGTTAGCAAGAAGCCTGCCACGACCATATAGTTTGTAAGCAATATAATTCTCTGTGTTTACTTGGTTGGGTCTGAGCAGCTGTGGAACTGGCGGGTGACAAAGATTTGTCCTGACTGTGGGCAAGGCAGGAAAACTCTAGGTACACTCATAGAGAATGAAACAACAATCATGGAGCTTACATGGATCTGAGCTAGGCCCTCAGCACATAGCTTATGGTTGTGTACTTTGGTGTTTTTGTGGGACTTATAATTGGAGTGAGAGGCATGTCCGACATTTTTGCCTCCTCTTAGGACCTTTTATCCTCCTAGTAGTTTGCTTCATCCAGCCTCGATATGAAGGTTTGTGCCTAGTGTTATTGGAACTTGTTATGCCATGTCTGGTAGATATCCCTGGGAGGCCTGTTCTTTTCTGAAGGGAAATGCTGGAGGAGGAGATCTCAGGGAGAGGAGGTGTGGGAGGGGAGACTGGGTGAGTGGAGGAGGGGCAGCGGTCCGCTGTGATGGGATATATTATATGAAAGTAAAATAAAAAGGAATAAGCATTTCCATTGATATCCTTAGGTATGTCCCATATAAAGGACAGAAGAGTTAGGGCTTTATAGTTTTTGACCCAGTTTCTTGTTATATTTCTTGTTATTTTATAGAGCTACTTAGAAGAAAATACATCAGGCTATGACCAAACTTTCAGCCCAAACTAGCACCCCAAATGTAGGAAATAAACAGTTTAGTAGGTTGCCTGTTTGGTTTTGATTATGCACACCAAACTATCCCCTTGTAATAATGCACATGGCAGCTTACATCCTTTGCCTGTATATATTATGCTCACATATTTCTCTCCCATAAATGTACCTGAAAACTTCAGAATCTGCTTGGATCTCAAAACAGCATAGGTCTGCACACCCAAGCCCTCTGAGCAATAGTATATAGGTTTCTCAACCCCAAGTGACAACCAATTTTAAACACTTTTCCCCCCAGTTTATTCCCAGTGTATTCAGCTTCAAAGATTAGAAGGGCCAATCTTCCCTACATGTAGTGTTCTTGAAGTGAATTTATAGGGAGAATGCTCTATTTGTCACCTTATGTCTATACACAATTAGATGCACATACAATCAAAGTCATACATACTGTGGAAAGAGACATGGTATGTACCAAATGATCATATGATTTAATATATAAGAGAACCACGCTCATTTAATAACCAAACTCCTCTTTGAACCTTGTCAAAAAAAATCTCCAAACAATAACTGGAGCCCTTTATTGTCTTCACTTATGAGTTCAGTACCAGGTCAGCCCTCCATCTCTACTCTGTGCTTCCCTTTCCCTATGGATGTTGTTATTCTACTACTTTTGCAAAACTGTGTGAGCTCTTATTTTTAGCTTTTTAGGAATGCCTTATCTAATCTTTACCACTGGCAATAAAAATACTTATACCCTTGATGAACAGCTTTAGAATTGGATCATTGTCATTTTTCTTTGGATGTGGAGTGCTCAACCACTATCTTAAATTTACCTCCTCTGATTTATATTGAATCTATACTCAGATGGTTCTGTAACAATGTAGCCCAATTGGTCTGGAACCCTGATTGCTATCTAAGGCCTGAAAATAAGCTAGAGTGGAGACCTTAAATGCTGATATACCCTAGTTTGAATGGGCCTCCTAAATGACTCTTGGAAATCAACTCTTGAGGGGGTAATGTTATAAAGATTAGCATCCTTGGAGGTTATTGAGGAGAGATCTGTTACTTGTGGTTAGCTTTGGGTTCTACCTTCTAATTTTTTTAAATACTGGATAGTGAAACATTGCACTTGGACAATCTTAAAATTTAAAGTAGTATGCCCATGCAAAAAAGTGAAGATAACTGGGCATAATTGAGGCCTAAGAGGAAAAATTATTTTTATTAATATATTTGTTTGTTTATTCAAGAAAAAGAAAATGAAGGTTGTAGACAAATTTCTAAATGGTATTATTAAATAACAAACACAGAGCCAAATATAGGGGTGAAAGCCTTAGAGATCAGAGAAACAGGAAAAGCCACCAGCCAACCTTACCTCACTAACTCTACAGTTTCCAAATGGTGTGACTTTCTGTCTACCCAGGCTTTATATGACTTGCGTTTCTGTCCTCTCATTGCCTCTCTCACTACCTCTACTAGCTACCTCACTTCCTCTTCCCACACAGCTCTGTCACTTTCTGTCTGTCTGTATAGACATCCAGGTCTCTATGGTTGGTACTGGTATTAAAGTCCTGTGTCACTACTCTTGGCTCTGTTCCCTAGTGTGGCCTTGAACACACAGAGACCCTGCCTGCCAAGTGATAAGATTAAGGGCATGTGCTACCACTGCCTGACTTCTTTGTTTACTTATAATGGCTTTCTTTTTTCCTCTAATTCTCCAGGCAAGCTTTATTTATCAAAGCACAAATAAAATACCACCACATTTCAGCACAAATAAAATATAACCACAGAAGGTGGATGAGTTGGGAGTTGGGGAAGCATCTGGGTGGATTTTGGGTAGGAGAAAGAATACGCACAAGTGTATTGTATGGAATTCTCAAAAAATAAGTAAAAATATTTTTAAATAATAAGTAGTAAACAGAAATTTCCTTTGGCTATATTTTTTTGTGTATGTACATGTTCCCAAGTAAATTTATGCATTGATTTCTTTGAGTTCTGTGAAGAATATCATTGCAATTTTGATGGAAATTACATTGTATTTTTTAATTTAAAATAATTATACTATTCTTTTTTCTTTTTTGTTGAAAATGGAGTTTTTCATACAATATATTCTTTTTTAATTTATTTAGTATATATACAGTGCTCTGTCTGCATGTATGCCTACATGCCAGAAGAGGGCACTAGATCTCATTATAGATGGTTGAGAGTCACCATGTGGGTGCTGGGAATTGAACTCAGGACCTCTGGAAGAACAGCCAGAGCTCTTAACCTCTGAGCCATCTCTTTAGCCCCCCATACAATATATTCTGATTGTGGTTTTCCCTCACCCAATGCTTCCTAGGACCTCCCCACTCCCTCCCCCATCAAATTCCCATCATTTCTTTCTTATCATTAGAAAACAATCAGGAATCTAACAAATAATAACGAAATTCAATAAAACAAAACACACCAGAATAGGACAAAACAAACAAATGAACAGAAGAAAAAGGGCCAAAGAACACAACAGAATAGGACAAAACAAACAAATAAAAAAAAGAAAAAGGGCCAAAGAAAAAGCACAAGAAACATGTAGACATAGAGACTCACAGTTTCACACACACAGAGAAACCCCATAAAAAGACAAATCTGGGAATCATAATATATACATAAAGGATCTTTGTTTACAAAAATAAAAAAAATATAGAACCCTGATAGAGCATAATCAGTCACAGAACATCCAAAAGTGCCTTTGAGTTCATTTTGTGTTGGGTATGGGGCCTGCCGTTAAGAGTGGTTTGTGTACCCAGTGAGATTCCCTTGGAGAAAATTAATTTTTCATTAATGAGCAGTTGTTGGCTGGAGATTGTTACTGTGTTAAGCCAGAGAAAGATTCCTATTCCTGGTTAAAAGAATAAAATCTGATTTACAGCTCTGGCCCTGGATGATGACATAGCATTCTGGTGCTCTTAACATTAAGATTTTACCTATTACTGACTGATCTCTTTAAAGTTAACCCTGCTTGACAAGTCAACCACTGTCCAATAGAAACCCCACAGGGAAACATTCACCTGATGTCATACTAAAGAGACTGAAGGAAGAAAGGTTCTCTTTTTTTTTCCATTATAAACATTTATTTACAAAATTATCATTTTTATGGATTAAAAAATGAAACAGAATTACAATTTTAGTGAGAATTAAAAACTTTAGTCCAATATTGTTTTAAAAATTCTCATTTCTAAAAGTGGATCAGATTTGATATTAATATTTTTTAAATTAATGAACAAATCTGAACTTACATACTGCTTTCAATCTAGTTACCAAATTGAGGGAAAACTATTTCAGAACATTATGCAGATATCAATCTGGAATAAAAGTAATACCTTGATGTAGACCTTGCAACTTAAATGCATTTTGATAACTCATAGAATGGGCAGCTAAATTATTTCTAAAATATATTGCCCTTTTAGACAAAAGCTTGGGTGACATAAGAATTTCACAAAAAGAAAATAGAAAGCAGTGAGTATGTGTGGGGGGAGTAAGATGGGAGAAACACATTCTACATACCCGAGCAAGCTGCACATTTCTGATGGATGCTATTTAAGAAAATAATGGCTAATTTTTGTTTGCTAATTTTTGTTAATTTGACATTTACATGGGTCTTCAGATTTTCAGAATGTTATACAATCATTTTTCTTGGTTTCATCAATACTGCCTTGCAAAGTGAAATAAATCTTCAGTTCATACCCTAAATGTGGATAAAGAAGGAACATGAGAAGTAGGTTGGGTGCAAAGTTAAAGTAAGAAATTCTTGTCCTAAAATCATCCAAGCCACATTTTTCTTTTTCTTTTTCTTTTTTAATTCTTTATTGTATTTTTTATTTTATACTTTAATTTAATTTTACATATCAGCCACGGATTCCTATGTCCTCCCTCCTTCCCACCCCCCAGCCCACCCCCCATTCCCCTCTCCTTCAGGGCAAGGACTTTCCTGGGGATTCAGCTCAACCTGGTAGATTTGGTTGAGGCAGGTCCACTCCCCTCCTCCCAGGCTGAGCAAAGTGTCCCTGCATAGACCCCAGGTTCCAAACAGCCAGCTCATGCATTAAGGACAGGTCCCAGTCCCACTGCCTAGGTGCCTCCCAAACAGTTCAAGCTAATCAACTGTCTCACTTATTCAGAGGGCCTGGTCCAGTTGAGGGTCCTCAGCTATTGGTTCATAGTTCATGTGTTTCCACTAGTTTGACTATGTGTCCCTGTGCTTTCTCTAATCATTGTCTCAACAATTCTCAATCATACAATCCCTCCTCTTTCTCACCAATTGGACTCCTGGAGCTCAACCTGGGGCCTGGCCATAGATCTCTGAATCTGCTTCCACCAGTCATTGGATGAGAGTTCTAGAACAACGGTAAGGGTGTTTGGCCATCCAGATCACCAGATTAGTCAGTTTGGGTTATCTCTCGACCATTGCCAGTAGTCTATTGTGGAGGTATCTTCGAGGATTTCTGGGGATCTCTCTAGCACTTTGTTTCTTCCTATTTTCATGGGGTCTTCAATTACCATGGTCTCTTTCTCCTTGCTCTCCCTCTCTGTTCTTGATCCAGCTGGTATCTCCTGCTCCTCTAAACTCTCTTTCCCTTGATCCTTGCCCTTCATTACCCCCCTCACATCCAGTTTGCTCATGTAGATCTCATCCATTTCTCTGTCATTGGGGGATCCATGTGCCTTTCTGTTTTCTAGGTAGCCTCCCTGGAATTGTGAGTAGCAGTCTAGTCATCATTTGTTTTACATCTAGTATCATCCTATGAGTGAGTACATTCCATGTTTGTCTTTCTGAGTCTGGGTTACCTCACCCAGGATGATTTTTTTCTAGATCCATCCATTTGCCTGCAAACCTCATGATGCCATTGTTTTTCTCTGCTGAGTAGTATTCCATTGTGTATACGTACCACATTTTATTTATCTATTCTTCAGTTGAAGGGCATCTATGTTGTTTCCAGGTTCTGGCTATTACAAACAATGCTGCTTTGAACATAGCTGACATGTGTCCTTGTTGTATGATTGAACATTCATTGGGTATATGCCCAAGAGTGGTATAGCTCAGTCTTGGGGGAGATTGATTCCCAGTTTTCTAACAAAGCACCATATTGATTTCCAAAGTGGCTGTACAAGCTTGCATTCCCACCAACAGTGGAGGAGAGTTCCCCTTGCTCCACATCCTCTCCAGCATAAGCTGTTTTCAGTGTTTTTGTTCTTAGCCATTCTGACAGGTGTAAGGTGGTATCTCAGAGTCATTTTGATATGCATTTCCCTGATAATTAGGGATGTTGAGCAATTCCTTAAATGACTTTCAGACATTTGTGCTTCCTCTGCTGAGAATTCTCTGTTTAGCTCTATAGCCCACTTTTTAATTGGGCTATTATGAATTTTGATGTCTAATTTCTTGAGTGCTTTATATATTCTGGATATCAGTCCTCTGTCAGATGTGGGGTTGGTGAAGATTTTTTCCCATTCTGTAGGCTCTCACTTTGTCTTGTTGACGGTGTCCTTTGCTCTACAAAAGCTTCTCAGTTTCAAGAGGTCCCATTGATTGATTGTTTCTCTCAGTGTCTTAATGAGATGATGTATGCATACTGCTGCCAAGCCCTCCCCCAGTGCAGCCTTTTCAGTTTCCAACTTGCAGCACTGCTAAGCCCACTTGTTTTCTGCATTCTAATTTAAAAAGTACAGCTTTTCTTTTCTTGTTTCTATCTTTCTTTCACTTTACATTGTATTAGCCCAAAGTCTGAGAATGCTTTCCCTGACATGCTAGACTTTCTTACTGTCTGAACCTTGCTACCACTATCACTGCTTTGCAACTGCTTCTCGGCCACCATTACTGAGCATGACAGCTATCTTGTACCCTAACTCAAAAGGCATAACTGTCTGTTTTACTGTTATCCACTTCACTCCTCCTGGTAGCTGCCAAGGTTTACAGCTTCCTTATCCAACTGTTTTCCATTTGAACACCAATAAAATTGGCCTTGAGCATCCTTCACAGTCTATTGTAAAATTCTTTTATTAGCTAAACTAAGACCTAAAAGAAACTCCTTGCTACCCATGTAACAATTAGAGTCTGAAAGAAATGAGTGGAAATTTGTATTTCTCTGGCCCTGGAATCTTTTGCATTAATTAATTTTCTCATTGAAGTGACAAAAATACATGACAAAACTAATTGAGGAATGGTGGGATTTTTTATATTCAGTTGGAGGGTAGAGTTTATCATTACTAAGAAGGTGTATCATCAAGAGTGCTTCTAGCTGTGGTTGAGTGTGAGGATGGCTACTCACTTGGTGTACAGTTATCAAGCAAAAAGAAGTAAAGCCTGGGTTTCAGGGGACTTCTTGCTTTTCTTCTTTCAGTCCAGAATCTCAGCCCTTGAAGTTGAGACATTGATATCTACATTCAACACATGTCTCCTTGCAGTGAAACCTCTCTGGAAATTCCCTCACTTATGTGGTCACCAGAGATATGTCTTCTGTTTGATTCTTTAATTCAGTAGAGTTGGCAATGAAGATTAGTGAGCATTGCTTCTCACCACTAGCAGTATTCCTATAGCTGTTTATTTTCTTGTACATAAGACTATATTCTGAAGCAGGTGTTGGAATTTTAGAGAGCTAAGACTATAAAGATTTGGGAAAATAAAAGAAAATTTCTAATATTTTGTTTAATCTTAAATAAAAGAGCCCATATTATAATGCAAAGGTGATGATTGATTTCTGTTATTATACAGATTTAGGCATCTTTTAAAACTGTGTTTTGTTTATGAACCTCAAAAATGTTTTGCAGTGTTACAAATGCCATTTTCCAACTAGCAAAACAGGACAACACCACAAGTGGACATTTCAAATGGCTGTATCTGTTCCTCTTAAAACTAGATTTTTACCAGAATTAACAATGTAGTTTTGTCTTCAGTGATATTCCTCAGGAAGCGATTAGTTAGAACAGGTGTTATAATGAGATGTTGAGAGGTGGACTAAAGAGAGAAGGAGGAGGAGAAACAGGAAAAGGAAAAGTAGGTGAAGAGGGAAGGAGGTTGTAGGAAGGGGGAAGAATGATAAAACAACAAAAGATGGATAATAAGGGGTAACTAATTGTCTTGTTCAGTCAATAGTATGCAGAGCCTTGAAGGTCTTCATATGGGTAGAAAGTCATGGTTGTTTGTTGCTAAGTGATTTAATATTTAGACTGAGAGGTAGTACATGAGGAGGTATTCTCAGAATATTTGAAATTAAAAGAGATAATATTCTGAATTTCAAAAACAATTGTTTAAAATTTATGTAAATTTTCTGATATGTTAACTTTCCTATTTCATTATTAGATAGCTTCTATTATATGCCAAGAGGTATTTCCTTATTTTAATGCTAATTTCACAGTATGAAGAAAGCTGGGAAAGACACAAATGAGTTATGAACAGTATTCATCAGAGAAGTTCTTAAACAGCATTAACATAAGATCTATATAAAATGAGTTGAGTATAACTTCTATCAAATAATTAAACATAAAAGAAAATTTAAAAGTGTGAGGTAATGAAAAATAACATCACATATAATTTCAATTACACGGTAAAATGTACATTAATGAAGACTTACAAGAGGCAGATTTTAATAATTCAGTATTTTCATGCAGCATCTTCAGTATTTTTCCACAGAAGGAACTGAACATGCAAATTTTAAATAACTTCCAGCACCCATTCATTTCAAAAAAGTTATTATATGTCATTGTCTTGTACCAGAATACTTTGTCACTCCTTATTCTCAGTGAGATTTCATGTCATTTGAGTAACTTACGTCCAACTGCAATATGAAGTAAACAATACGTAAGTTATGAACACTATGCCTTTCTCAGTAGCAAGAGGGAACCTTGGGATGTCCTGCTCTTTTCCATCCAGGACATTAATCACTACTTCATCCAACTGTCTATACTGTACAGACTACTTGTCCATTAATCACTTAGTAGTCATCTGGTGATAAATCTACTCAGAACATATCACATTACTTCATTTTCAGTACTCCTTATTTATATAATTTGGGCTCCAATGGACAAGTGATGAGATGGAGACAATTTCACAACATTGTATTGTCAGGAGAGTTTTGTTTTATTAGCAGCTATTATTATTATTTAATACTATTTCTAATGCACAAATTAAAGTTCATTATAAATATGTACGTTTAGAAAAAGTAGAATAATATATAGAAGATTTTGGATTTTTCTATAAACCAAAACATTCACTAGGGTCTTAAAACATATTTCTGGAAGAAAAGAGTTTCTTATTTCACAGTGGTAATAACAGCACATTACACGGCACAGTTTCTCTCTCAGTACAGTTTTCACACTCTTCACATTAAGAATCATGCACATTGTTACCATGGAACACACTGTGTGATACTTAAGTTTAGGTCATAAAAGACTTTGAGTTGTCTCTTCCTGGCCAGGAAAACCTGCATTGAATCCCCTTACTTCATGAAATCCCTCTGAGACAACCAGGACTTTAAAATTTCCTGGTACTAGATAGAGTAGATCACATAGAAATGAGAACACGGAGATTAAGACAGCAATTCAGCCTCCAGCCTCCATTAGATTTCAACCACATGTAAATGTTAAGTTATACTTCTCTACTTAAATTTTAAATCTGCTCACTTTTGTGAAACATGTGATTTCGTTTAAAGGGCTGTGATTTTCAGTGGTCAACAGTGGAAAGCACCTGTCATTTTCTGCTGGATCATGTTCTAATTATTTCCAAAATAAATATGATTATTAAAAAAGTTTTTTTAAAAAAAACATCAAGCATGTATTTTTAATTATCTACTATAATACCACTGCCTTCATCTCCTGATACATTTTTTTCCACTTCTTTTTATGAGTTAAGATTTCTCTGGGTAGCACTGGTTAGCCTGGAACTCATGCTATAGACCAGATTTATCTTGAACTCAGAGACCCAACTGCTTCTGCATCTCCAGTGCTAGGGTTAAAGATGTGCAGCAAACCACATAGCCTCCTACATATTTTAAATATATATATATATATATATTGAAATGATGTTGAAAATTATCTATTTCAAGAAAAAATAAGTGTGAAACATGCTTTTGGAATAAATTTGGCAATACTCATATATATTAACCCTTGGTTATTAATACAAAGTATATATAGAGCTAATTTAACTATACTCTTATATGCTGTTATTTAAAATTATTAACTACCTGAACTTAATGCTTTTTTCTACTTCATTTTGAATATTACTCATAAGTTGACATGATGTTTCTGCCAGAACAGAACATATTACAATGTCTGCAAACATATACCCTGTCTTTTATGACCATATTGTGATCTTGTGTGAAATGCTGGCTGGTCTGTCATTGTTTTGCTGGGCACTTAAATGCACTTGATCAATATGTTTCTTTATCCCACCATTGTTTTTAAACTAAGGATTTTACCGCTAGTCTGTATTTGAACCAGTTCTGTAGTTTCATAGGCCATTTGAACTAAAATTTAATATTTCTCATGTATGTCTGTGAACAAATATCTTATAAAGGGTCTAAAATGTATTCAGTCAGGAAAAAAAAGAGTAAGTGAAATATTGACCATACTTCTGCGAAGGAAAAAAAATTCATGCAAAACTGTTTGCTGTAAAAGTAGTCCCAAACTTCTTAACCATGAAATGGAAATAATAAAATTTGAATTTTCACTCTACTCATTTCATTGTAATGTAATAGCAGTAAACTTTACCTAGGAAACTTTATATCTATAGCACAGAGTCATATATTAGAAATAAGCCATATCATGATGAAAAGCTTCTGAGAGGAGTAGTTCCAAATTGCAGACAATTTCATCAAGTTATCTCTTTCCCATAATAATTCTGGAATAAATTTGAGAGTTTTTAATATTGAGCCTTCCCCCTCTGTAACTTAAATATTTCTTCTTTTATAGAAAATGGATTTCTTTTCTCATTTTCTCCTCCTTCTCATTTCAGTTCCTCTCCTTCTTCCCTCCTGTCAAGATACTCAGGGTTATGTTTTAGCATTAGTTAAGTTTTAGGGTTAGGCTTAGAGTTAAGAATAGTTAGATCTAGTAATAGGGTTCAAGCTAAGGGAATACAAGGAATAGGGCTAAAAGTTAGAATTATTGTCAAGGTTGAGGTAGCTGTTAGGGATTAGGTAAGGGTTAGATAATG
Organism: Peromyscus leucopus; assembly: GCF_004664715.2. NCBI lineage: Eukaryota > Metazoa > Chordata > Mammalia > Rodentia > Cricetidae > Peromyscus > Peromyscus leucopus. Next base: position 42,751,796 of record NC_051076.1, read on the forward strand.
TGCTGTATAGTTTTATGTTTATGTTATCTTAGAACAGGCTTAAGTCATCTGAGAGGAGGGAACCTCAGTGAAGAAATGCTTCCATAAGATAAGGCTACAGGGAAGCTGTGGTGAAATATTGTGTCCCCCAATATATTGTGCACCCTAATAAAGCTTATCTGGAGATCAGGAGAAAAAGCTAGCCACTATAGTAAATATAGAGGTCAGGCAGTGGTAGCACACACCTTTAATCCTAGCAGTCAGAAGTCAGAGATTCATCCAGATCTCTGTGAGTTCAAGGCCACACTGGGAACAGAGCCAGGTGTCATGGTACATACTTTTATTCCTAGCACTAGTTAAGCATAGAGGTCTGGCTATCTGTATAGACCCAGGAAGTGATAGAGCTGCACAGAAAGGAAGTCATGTAGCTGGGTAGAGAGAGGAAGTAAGAAGGCAGGCACAGAAATGGTATAGTCATGAGTATATAGGCAGTGGCTCTCTCTGGAGGTTGAGGGTTGGTAATTTGTGGTTGGCTATAGCTTATCCTATTCCTCTAATCTCTCAGTATTCACCCTAATATCTGACTCTGGGTTGTTTTTTTTTTTTTTTTTTTTCTTTTTTTGGTTTTTCGAGACAGGGTTTCTCTGTGTAGCTTTGCACCTTTCCTGGAACTCACTTGGTAGCCCAGGCTGGCCTCGAACTCATAGAGATCCACCTGCCTCTGCCTCCTGAGTGCTGGGATTAAAGGCGTGTGCCACCACCGCCCTGCATGGGGTTTTTATAAATAAGACTGTTTAGCAGTTCATCTTATATCTGGTGACCCAACGTTTGTGGCACAAATTCATGAAAAAGCCACTTGCCTGTGACATTACAGACCTTAGGCTCAGGCCTGAACTCCACATGGCCGGAGTCTCTACCCCATGTGAGCTGGAGTCTCTTTGGCTTCTTCTTTCCAGATGGGTTGTAGGCTCTCTCTGAATCCCCATCTCTGATTACTACCACATTAGGTAAGATGCCTTGAAACTCCCTTGGACTTCTACTGTTCTATGCAGTTGGCAGACCTGGTGAATCAATTAAGATATCTTAGAGGAAGAAATTGGTTTAAAGAGAATTTTTTCCCCACATGAAAAAATGGGAAACATTTTTACAATGAAGGGAATTTGGTCTCTGTTTGATAACAGATTTGGCAGACTGAAAATGCAACAACTAAATGAGAGGGTAATTAATGTTGATGGGATTTATATAACATCAACTATGAATATTATTTGTTTGATCATTTTTGTTTTAGCATTCAAATGGTTGGTCAATTTAAGTTCCAAGATAAAAGTTGTAGAAAAACTTGTTAAAAACAAATCATAGAGAAATTCAGACACAGACAGAAGACTTTAAAGGTGAACATATCTCAGCATTGCATTATATGGTTACAGTGAAACAGCCTCAAGTTTTGAAACAGCCTTAATCTATCTGGTAACCTTACAGGAACTGCCATATGCTCAAGGCTGTGTGTGAGCTAACTGTACTCCAGTAGAAATGTCAGATTTGAGGAGATTTAAAGGAGCTATAGTTTCATATAGTATGCATTCTCCATTTGTAAAGCAGATGTTAAACTCATGGTTAACTTGTAATAGAATTATCCTCAGGACTGTAAAGATTTGGTTATAGCTGTCCTAGAGGCTGGTCCACAAGTATAATGGAGAACCTGGTGGAAAAATGAGGCTAAGACTATAGAACAAGGATGTAAGGCTAGAGGTATGGAAATTTCCCAGGATCAACTTCTTGGTGAAGGCAATTACGCTGAAATACAAAGATGTTCTTTTTTTCTTTTTCTTCTTTTTTTGGTTTTTTGAGACAGGGTTTCTCCATGTAGTTTTGGTTCCTATCCTGGAGCTCGCTCTGTAGACCAGCTGGCCTTGAACTCACAGAGATCTGCCTGGCTCTGCCTCCCGAGTGCTGGGATTAAAGGCATGTGCCACCACTGCCCAGCTCAAAAACATTCTTTACATGATGACCACATCCTAATTTAATGCCACATGGCAGCCATAAATACATGGACAGAATTGAAGAAGTAGGAGAAAACTGGGTCATTTAAAAGTTATTATACAGTGCCCAAAAGAAACTTTCATGGATTTATTACAAAGGCTGTCTTCAGCAATAAATAGAATGATACTGTATTCACAAGATAGACAGATAATAATTGAATCTTTGGCTTTTGAGAATGCTAATGCAGCATGCAAAAGTGTAATTAGGCAAATAAAAGCAAGATCAGCACCCTAGGAGGAATGGATCTGAGATGCAATGAATATTGGATCTCATGACCCTGATGGTACTTAGATAGGAGAGGTGTTTTCCAGAGGTAGAAAAAAAAATGTCAGATGCTTTAAATGCAGTAAACAAGGTCACCTGAAAAGGGACTGTAAACAGGGTTTCTAAGAAACAATGTTTCTTCAAGGAACAATGGAATAGAATGCCTCTCCCTTCTGGATTATGCAGAAGGTGTAGTAAAGGCAAATATTGAACTAACTAATGTAGTTCAACAAGGGATAGACAAGGTGATCCTTTGCATTTGGGAAACTCCCTGAGGGGCCTTTCACAGGCCCCTATGGCAAGTTCAGTTCAGTCCTTTCCTGCAATCATAGAAGAAACCCCTTCTCAGAGCAATTAAATAAACAAATACCTATTGTAAAATAACCATACTGCTCGGGGTGATAGATCAGCTGTAGCAGAGAGAACAGAAAATTCAGGAGAAACTATAAAGCACATTTTTGGCAAACTTCTATAAATGAACAAATACAAAAAAATGAAAATACCAATAAATAACATTCTCATTGAGGGTCTTGTAGACACAGGTGCAGATATCACAATAATTGCACCAGAATCATAGCATCCAAATTGGCCTCTTCAGGTGTTAAATGTTCAGCTGTTAGGGATGGGAACATTATCTTAAGTGAAACACAAGATGGCTTGAATGTATGGGGCCAAAAGGACAGAGAGGAAAATTAAAGCCATATGTGTCTAATATAGTTATGAATGTATGGGGTCATGATCTATTACAACAATGGAATACCCAGATTAACATTCCTCCAATCTCAAAAACAAAGCATAAACTAACACATTTTTTTCTGAGAAAAATATTAGAAGGTATTATAAAGAACAGTTACCAAACATCCACATTGTACAAGAACAGGGCAAAAACAGCTGCTGATCTTTCAAAGACACAAGCAGCTCTACTTTTAAATGGTTAACAGATGAGCCTGAATGGGTTCAGCAACAGCCTTTAACAACAGAAAAAACTCCAGGTCTTGGAAAAGCTGGTAAAAGATCAGTTAAATGCTCAGCATATTGAAGAATCAAACCAGCCTTTGGAATTCTCCTGTATTTGTTATTAAAAAGAAATCTGGTAAGTGGAGAATGGTAACAGACCTAAGGGCAATTAACAAGGTAATTCATCCAATGGGCTCTCTACAATATAGAATTCTTTTGATTACTCTGTTACCTAAAGGATAGCCTTTTATAGGTATCAATTTAAAAGACTGTATCTTTTCAATACCCTTACAAGGAAAAAAAAAAAAAACAGAGAAAGATTTGCCATTGGAAGTAATATGTAAACAATTCCCTAAATCTATAATTTAACATTACAGGGATGCTATTTTACTAGCTGATTCAAATGCAGATACCTTAGAAAGAATGTTTGAAGAAGTAAAGAAAATTTTGCCTTGTTGGTGATTACAAATTTCTCCAGAAAAGATGAAAAGAGGAAATTAGATTAATTATTTATTAGATCTACAAAACGTTAGACCCCAAAAGGTGCAAATTAGGAAAGATTGATTACAGAATCTTTTTCTTTTTTTCTTGAGACAGGGTTTCTCTGTGTAGTTTTGGTGCCTGTCCTGGATCTTGCTCTGTACACCTGGCCATCATGGGAATTCCTACATCAATTAAAACTGACAATGCTCTAGCATATTCTTCTGGTAAAATGAAACTTTTTTTTTTTTTTGCTTATTATAAAGTGTATACCACACAGCCCTACAGACCAAGCAGTCATAGAAAGATCAAATTGAACTCTAAAGAATATGCTAAATAAACAGAAAGTGGTAATTAAAACCCCCAGGAATAGACTACATATGAATTTTCTCAATGCTAATGAGAAAGGAATAACAGTTGCAAAGAGGCATTGGATAATATAAAAAAATTTACAGAATTATATCAGCCTATATACTTTACAGGAAACCAGGATATGTATTACATTGAGGACTAGGTTTTGCTTTAGTTTCTACAGGAGAGAAAAGCTATGGATACCATCAAAATTGATAAAGGTTCGATTTGAACAAGAGAGATCTCTTAATTAGAAGAGGTGATAGTTCATCAACCAGCATGACCATTCAATTTAAATTAACTTATACCACTAAAAATTGCTTTTCATTTTTCAGATACAACTTGTCAAAAGGGAACCTCCCCAAAGTTAGGGTTGAGGAAAGGATTTTGTTTTTGTCTTCCAGGAGAATGAAGGCTAAGGAATCTGAAGAACACTGGACAAATAAAACATCTGAAGAAAAAGGACAAATCATCTAGAAAGAATATCCCAAGAAAAAGAGTAAATTGGCCTATTGGTATATCACATACAAAATTACATAAGTCTTCCTAAATGTTTGTTTCTGTTGTTCTCTACAGTCACATAATAGAAATGGTCTTTATGTAGTCCCAATTCAATTAAAAATTAAAGGTAGCTTTGGAATTGGAGCATGGCTCTTTCTTTCTCTAAACCCAAGCATGTTTGTTAAAAGGAAAATGTAAAAAAATCTCTGTAACATGTCTATAGTGAGTAGTTGTTCCAGCTTTGACCTGGAAGTACTACCCCAATTGAGCTTTTGGTAACCTACAAGGCGGGGTCGAGAAAGGAGCCCTTAAGACCAAGATCTGGATGTGCTGGCTCTCTTGGTTCCTGGATCCTGGACACTGGAGGTAGATTGAGCAGAGTTTTCCAGAGAACACTACTGGACTACACTATACCTTTACTGGACCCTGTAATCTATCCCTTTACTTGCAAGTTACCCCACAAAATAAACCTCCCTTTTAACTAGGTGGAGTTGCCTTAATACAACAACCAATATATGTCAGAAGAGCCATTTCATAAGGGACAGAAGAAAACCAAATTTAAGGGACTATTCTATTGCCACTAATCTCATAATTCTTTGGTGCTATTTTTATTCTTTAAAAATTTCTTTAAGGTATGAATTTTATATCAAAATTTATAAGATTTATATACATATATCTATATATTTTAAAGTTTTTTTCATGATATTAATGTTCATATAGAGTAATAACTAATTCTAGAAAAAAAGGCTTCATCTAGCTGCCTGTACATGTTTTCATTTTTGAGTCTCTATCAGTTTTCTACTGGGAATCATGACCACACCTGACAGCTAATTTTAAGTCCTTAAAATGATGATGGGGCTCCACAATGACAATTCCACCAGGATGATGATAATACCACTAAGCGGACAAACACCATCCAACACAAACCAGGGAGTGTAGCTAGAGTTTTTCTGGTCCTGCCTGACCCAACCAAGTAAATCCACAGAGACTTATATTATTTATAAACTGTATTGCCATGGCAGGCTTCTTGTTAACTGTTTTCATATCTTAAATTAACCCATTTCTATTAATCTATAAGTTGCCATGTGGTTCGTGACTTACTGGTATCTTAACATGTTGCTTCTCATTATGGCGACTGGCAGCATCTCTCTTACTCACCCTTCCTGTTCCCAGATTTTTTTGCTTGTCCTGCCTATACTCCCTGCCTGGCTACTGGCCAATCAGCATTTTGTTTATACAGAGTGATATCCACAGCACTTCCCCTTTTCTTTCTTTTTTTCTTTTTCAAAAAGGAAGGTTTTAACTTTACCATAGTAAAATTACATATAACAAAACAATTATCAAACAAGAATTACAGTTACAATATCAAAAAAGATATCTTATCTATCCTATATTTGTGAGTCTAAGGATTTATACTGAACTTATCTCTTATCATAACTAAGGAAATTATAACTTTCTAATCTTCAAATACATCAAAGACCTCAGAAGGCTATAATATTATCTGAGAAATGGGAGAAGAACACAAGCAATTTTTGAGAGTCTTGCAAGAATGGACAGAGACAGCTGGCAGCCTGGATAGTCATTCAATTCTTTTGTAAAGTTGGGGCATATGTCTTTAGCCCACAGGCCTAGAGTCTCTCAGTCACTTCTCTCTGTGTCCTGTAGAATGTCTGGCAGTTTTCCCTGCAAAGCAGGAACCTGAAGGACCATTTTGCTAAGCACAGTTCAGTGGTCACCTTCCTATGGGTCCTGCATGTCCAGTCGATCAAGTAGTCTAGGCAGGAACAGTTTCTTGCCCAAATGGCTGTTTTTGTCAAGAAGAAGATAAACTCCATTTGGAGTGTCTTTGAAGACCATCCTCCTATCTGGAGTAAATTGGTGCTGCCAGGAGCAGACATGTCTCATTGTCCAGAAAATCTAAATTTTTAAAACATTTTAGATGTCATATTTTGTAGGTCTTTGAAGAGTTTGAAGATTACCTATATAATTGAATTATATCTATGTATACCTAGAAAACAACATGACTATAAGTTTGACTATCATAGAAGACTAATTATGAATCTGTACTTTTTAATTATCCATTACAATCTACATGAGTTACATAAACATAATACCTCAAATGAGAATAGAAATATATATATATGTATATGTATATATATATGTATATGTGTGTGTATATATACACACACACACACACACACACACACACACAGTATAACAAAATTAAGTTTAAACTTGTATCAACAAGGGTGGTTAGTTAAAAGTTGTTATTGTTAAAGGTCAGAGAAAAAGTTAAATAAAGGAAATTAGATTCAGGGATCTTGTTTGTAAAAAAAAGAGGATATAGATATGATAAGATACAAGGTATATTATTGAATTTACTCTGAAAAAAAAGATATAGAAATGATGAGTAAAAGGTAGATTACTGAATCTACTCTGAAAAGAAAAAAAAGGAGAATATGGATATGATAAGATAAAAAGGTACATTATTGAATCTACTTTAAGAATGCAACTACTAGTTTTAAATGTTTTACATTGGTTTGGATTTTTGTATATTGTATAGAAATTTTGTGTATCGATACCACTTTGAGACTGATTTCGTTAAAAAATACTGTACATATACTTTTAATCTTGTTCAAGGTATTGCACCTATATAGTTCATTTAACAATATAGTGCAAATTGCTAGTCTTTGCATATTTTTTATTACCAACTAATTAGGATATAAATAAATGAAAGTTAGAAGTCAGTCATTACAATGGAACTTGTAGTCATATTAGGTGTGTTTTCAAGGTCCAACAGATATATAGGTCATCTTCAAATACTTGAGATCTACAGAATATGACATTTAAGATATCTTAACATTAATTTTTTATGATTATGAGATATGTCTGCTCCTGGCATCACCAATCTACTTCAGAGAAGTTGATGGGCCTTGAAGAAACGTTATATGGAGTTTACTTTTATTGTGGCAAAAGTTAGCCACTGGGCAGGAAATTACCCTTGCATTGACTGCTGGCAGTATGCTGCCCAAAATGGACAAGCAGGACATGAAACAAAGGACTGCTGATCCTTGCCAAGATAAGGTAGGAAGGCTCTTTAGAAAATCCTGTTTTACGAATGAGTCTGTCAGATATGTTAAGCCTCTAGACTGAAGAGAATGCCCCAAAATTGCAGAGAAACCTAGGTTGACTGACCAGGCAGCTAGCTGTTTCTGTCCTTTCTTAATTTTTTTGGAAGTCACTTGTTTGTACTTCCTCTTACTCAATTAATATTATTTCCTTCTCAGGTCTTGAGGGGGTTGAAGAATAGATAGTTATAGTTTTCCTTGTTAAGAAATTCAGAAAAGAAACTCACTAAGAGGTGTAAAATGTAACAGTTTGAAAGAGCAAAAGATAGTTTGGGGTTGGTAATGAAATCAGAAGTTGAGTTAGACATAATCCTTTGGATTCACTAAAATAGGATAGATTATGGAGTATTTTTTCTGAATCTGTCAAAGGCAAATGGACTAGACATTGTTGATGTATTCATTGTCTGTATATATTGTATATACTTATTGTATTTATTTTATATAGTTTTCTTATATTAGTTATAACTTTTTTACTTTTTATTTTAGATAAAAGGGGGAAATATGGTGATATATTATGTTCCCCAATATATTGTGTACCCTAATAATGCTTATCTGGAGATCAGAGGAAAAAGCTAGCCACCATAGTAAACATAGAAGCCAGGCAATGGTAGCACACACCTTTAATCTGAGCAGTTGGGCGTCAGAGATTCATCCAGATCTCTGTGAGTTCAAGGCTACACTGGGAACAAAGCCAGGCAAGCTACACACCTGTATTCCCAGCACTAGTTAAGCATAAAGGTCTGGAGGTCTGTACAGAGAGACCGGCAGTGATAGAGCTGGGCAGAAAGAGGAAGTATTGTAGATGGGCAGAGAAAGGAAGTAACATGTCAGGGACAAAAATGATATAGGTATGAGTACAGGCAGTGGCACTCTGGACGCTGAGGGTTGATAAGTTGAAGTTGGCTGTGGCTTGTCCTCTCATCTCTCAGTTTTCACACCAATATCTGACTCTAGGTTTTTTATTAATAAGACTGTTTAGCAATGTTTTTTTTTTTTTTTCTTACAGGAAGCATGTAGGGCAGTTTCACAATCAGTGGTTGATGGTGGAAGGCCCAGCCCATTGTGGGTGGTGCCATCACTGGGCACCTGGGTTCTATAAGAAAGTAGACTGAAGAAGCTACGTGGAACAAGCCAGTAACCAGCAAGCCTCTGTAGTCTCTGAATCAAGTTCTGCCTCCAAGTCCCTGGCCTGTTTCAGTTCTTGTCTTGACTTCCTTTGATGATTAACAGTAATTGTGAAGTGTAAACTGAAATAAACTCTATCTTCCTCAACTTGTGTTTCATTATGATGTTTCATCATAACAATTGTAACTCTAACTAAGAAAGGCACTCAGTGACTGAGGTATGGTTACAGTCAACTAAACTCAATCCCTAAACTGTAGCATGGAAAATATTATACTAACCCTCCACCTAAATCTCATCTTTAAGCCCAACTTTATCCCTAATACTTTATCCCTCACCCTAAACCTAATAATAACTATAATCTCAGCCCTAAACCCTGTGACTAGCCCCAAGGCTAACTCTAACCCTTTTCTTAACCCTTTACCCTAACCCTACCAGTAAACCTGGGTCTGTGTTGCAAAACCTAACTTTAGCCCTGGCCATGAAACTTACCTCTACCCCTAACTATGCTCCTAACCCACAACCTGAGTGTAACCCTAAGGCCAAGTCTAACCCTAATCCAGAGTCTTATACCGAGTGTGCAATGGCAGGGAAGAGTCTCCAAAGAACTGGAGGGTAGAGTCTCTTTTTGCCATTGTTTGCTACTTTGATAATCTTCTAGGCCATTGGACACATTTGAGATCTCTTGCTATTGCTTCGGGAATCAGGAAAATCAAGGGCAACATCATTATTATAGAACCCACAAGTTAACAATATCATTCCTCTTGTTAACTTACCTTGCTTTCTAACACATTTTTAAGTTACAGAGATCACCATTTGTGTATATCTGGATGGCTATTATGTTTTCTGCCACATAATATGTTGATCAAAATTAAAGATTCAAGACATAAGGTATTTCTTATGGGATACAAAATCAGTATCCCATAAGAATTATGCCATAACTAAAAGAAATTATTTTAATAATATTTTAATTAAAATTGGACTAAAGTAAATTTATATTTATCAAACCTCCACCGTATTTCACATTATGTTCTGAGAATTGTTTTCATTTGCATCAAACCTAGAAGTGTTTTTGTTAATTTTCTGTTGTCATGATAATATATGCTGTCAAAAGTGGCTTCAAATTCTAGGTGTAATGGTTGGAATGAGAATTTTCTCCAGAGTCTGCTGTATTTGAACACTTAGAGCCCAGTTGGCGACACAGATTGGGAAGGTTTCACTGATAAAGTCTAGCTGAAGGGAGAATTTCACTAGGGGTAGGCTTTTGGATTCAAGGTCTCATGCCACTTCCAGTTCATTCTCTCTGCTTCTTATGGTGTGAGCACTAATCTTCCATTTCCTGCTATCATGCCTGACACTGGTACCATGGAAGACTTTTATCTCTCTGGAACCATAAACCAAACTCGTTCTCCTATAAGTTACTTCCATTATGATATTTTATCGCAACAGAAAAGAAACTAATATACCAGGTTATACACTGGTTTATGTATAACCTAAGTAATAACAACTAGTACATGAGTCTATCATCAAGGGGAAAATCAGAAAAAAAAAAAAACTCAAGGCACCTCGACATATCCAAAGTCAAGAGCAGAGAACAAGATAGTGAACTAATGTATGCATGCATATATCCTTGTTTTAATCTTACACAGTTTAGCATGCAGCCATAAGGTTGTACAGCCCACATTCAAGGTGGATCTCCCCAGACTCAATTAATCCATTAAAATAAATTCCCTAACAAGCATGCTTACAGGTCAATCTCATCTAAACAATCCAGACTTGATTGAGATGACTCTAGATTGTATTGACAATTTAAACTAACCATCACTACTAGCTATGGCATAATCTGTTAAAATAATATACAAGCATAATATTGACATAGTATATATTAAATGACAACACAAAGTATATTTTAACTTATGCAATTTGACTCATGAAGCTGATGTTCAGCTTACTTGCTAAGATATAGCAAGTAAATGTTTGAGTTTTATAACATTCACTCAAGATAACTTGAAAACAGTAATGGAATTGAGCAAATTTACTACAGTTAGGCAAAAAAAGTAAGTATGCATACACTTTCAATTTTCAGTCAATACTATCAGTGCTGTATGATGGATGCTAAGTTGCTACCCAATTCTAGTCTCTGCAAATACCTCCCCCAAGTCAGCAATCAATCTATTCTTTCAAAATAATGATACATCTAACAGAGGACAAAATCAAACTATGGCCATGTTCCAGGCATCTTATTTCCTGCTTCTACGTGCTGTACTGAAATATATTCACAGCCATAGCAAACTAATGGCAGTAAATCTGCTTATTCAGAAAGAAAATAATGGATGTCGTGTAAACAGAAACACTTATGGGAAAGTGTTATGTGAATGCAATTTTGGTTTTGATCTTCAAGGTGAAATATTAATGGAAATGCATTTCTGATAATGTTGCTCATTGAAAAAGTAATTAGTATAAAACTCTATCTCTCTGTGAGGTGTTTATAGCCATTTGAGGGTCATGTTAGAGATGTCTGAGTTCCCAGTGTGATAATTTCATCCTGCTATTTATATAGGAGGCAAGATTAAAGCAAGGGTTGTTCTTTTGATTGTGCTTCATGGATATCAGAAGATTCATCTGATTGCTTACTTCAGAGAATCTGTTCCCCAAATAGCCTGTCTGATGACTTAACATTTTGCTTCGGAGAATAACTTTATCATTGATGCTATAGATAATTTGGGTGACATGATTGATTTACACCTTAGGCAGTGGTCCTGCTTTGGTCCTAGAACGCTCATTGGGTGACTTACAACTAGAGGGGACTACAAATTCCGGGGTTTGGAGGCCCTCTTCTGGCCTCTTCAGTCAGGTTCACATACAAGGTTCATATTAAAACATGTAAACAAAACTCAAAGTTGAATAATTACAGAAGTAAATAAAAAGTTGGATCGAGTATGGTGATATTGTGTCCCCCAATGTATTGTGTACCTAATAAACTTCTCTTGGGTCAGAAAACAGAACAACCACTAGATAGATACAGAGGCCAGAGAATGGTGGCACACACACCTTTAATCCTAGTCTTCTGGAGGCATAGATCCATCCAGATCTCTGTGAGTTCAAAGCCACACTGGAAACAACCAGGCATAGTGACACACACCTTTAATCCCAGCACTTGAGATCTCATGTCTCGCTTGGGAAAGATGCATGCCTTTAATCCCAGGAAGTGATGACAGGAATCAGAAAGGTATATAAGGCATGAGGACCACTAACTTTAGCTTTTAAGATTTTAAGCTTTTGAACATAAGTTCAGCTGAGATCAATTCAGGTGAGGACTCAGAAGATTACAGTCTGAAGATTCATGGAAACTGAGTCGGCTGAGAAGTTGGCAGAGGTGAGGTTAGCTGTGACTTGTTCTGTTTCTCTGATCTTTCAGCATTCACCCCAATACCTGGCCCTGGGTTTGTTTTTATTAATAAGATCTGTTAAGATTCATATTACAATTGAGAGCAACAACCAATAAATGGGAACTCCTGAAACTGAAAAGCTTCTTTAGTTCAGAGGACACAGTAAGATAAAACTGCAGCCTACAGAATGGGAAAAGATCTTCACCAACCCCTCAAATGACAGAGGACAGATTGCCAAAATATATAAAGAACTCAAGAAACTAGACATTAAAATACCAAACAATCCAATTAAAAAATGGGCTATGGATCTAACAGAGAATTCTCAACAGAAGAATCTCAAATGGCCAAAAGACATCTAAGGAAATGCTCAATATCCTTACACATCAGGCAAATGCAAATCAAAATGACTCTGGATACCATCTTACATCTGCCAGAATGGCTAAGATCAAAAACACTGATGACAGACTATGTTGGAGAGAATGTGGTGTAACTCCATTGCTGGTGGGAGTGTAAACTTGTACAGCCACTTTGGAAATTAGTATGGTGGTTTCTCAGAAAATTGACCCAGCAATATCACTCTTGGGCATACACCCAAAGGATGCTCAATCATGTCACAAGGATACTTGCTCAACTATGTTCATGGCAGCATTATTAATAATAGCCAGAATCTGGAAATAACCTAGATGTCCCTCAACTAAAGAATGGATAAAGAATATGTGATACACTTACACAAAGGCTAGGCAAGAAGGAGGACTCTAAGTTGGATGCATGTATCATTCTAGGAAGAAGAAAGAGATGAGATCTTCTGGGTAAACAGGAAGTGGGGGAGGTAAGGGGGGAGATGATGGATGAGAACATGAGGGAATGGGATGGTCGAGTTGGGAGAGGGATGGAGTGGGAGACCAATGAAAGAGATATCTTGATGGAGCCATTAAGGGGCTAGGGAGAAACCCGATGCTAGGGAAATTCCCAGGAATCCCCAAACATGACCCTTGCTAAGACACCTAGCAATAGTGGAGGGGGTGCCTGAACTGGCCTTCCCTGTAATCAGATTGGTAAATACCCTAACTGTCATCATAGAGCCCTCATACAGTAACTGATGGAAGCAGATGTAAGGAACCACATCCAAGCACCAGGCTGAGCTAAGGGAGTCCAAGGAGAGGGAAGCCGGAATATAGGAGCAAGTGGAGTCAAGATCATGATGAGAAAAAACCACAGAGACAGATGACCCTGACTTGCAGGAGCTCGCAGACAGTGGGCCGACAGCTGGGGAGCCTGCATGGGACCAAAGGAGGACCATTGCATGTGGGCAAGAGTTTTGTAGCCTGGTCTGTTTGTGAGAGACCTCTGGCAGTGGGACTAGGATCTATCCCTGGTGCATGAGCTGACTTTTTGAAGTCTATTCCATATAGTGGGATGCCTTGGGGAGGGGGCTTGGTCCTGTCTCAACTGAATATGCCAGGCTTTGTTGACTCCACATGGGAGGCCTTACCTTTTCTGAGGAGCGGATATGGGTGAGTTGGGGGATGGAGCAGAGGGAGGAGGGGAGGAGAGGGAACTGTGGTTGGTAAGTAAAATGAATAAAAAATAAAAAAAATTATAGAAGTATTCACATATTCTAAGCAAGAGCTAAAGATGTGTATTTACAGTCAAGACAAATTCTTCTTAATAGAAATAATTCATCTCTCAGTTTGACATATATTTGATATTTGGTTACTTTTCCTTCAAAGCATTTTCATGAAATTAGCTTCTTCTGCATTGTGTAATATAAGAATGAATGCATAAGGACTAAGTAAAAAGCACAATGTGTTTACTATAAACCTAGCACTCTGAAAAGTAAAGTCTATTATAATGTATAACTAATACACACATTGTTATCAATAAAATATCCAAGCCCCAAATAAAGCTAAAAAATAAAAAGTTGAAGTGACACTACTGGGCTGATAAAAAGGATGTGGAACCAGGATTGAACTTGAAGGGCTGGGGACAACACAGGCAGTACTAACAAGACTTGGCCGATGTAGCCTGTGGAAAATTTGGGGATTTGTCAGGGCTCAGGCTAGCTTCAGTCCAGGGAATGCACGAGACTGCATGTCTGCAGAGAAGTACACTCCAGGTAAGGCATGGATCTTGGATGGCTAGCTAGTGGTGCTGAGAATCTAGTGGCAACTGAGTGCAGTTGATAGCTGATTTGGGAGGGAGAGATAGTTTATTAGTTTATGGGTAGAGGCTGTGACAAAAGTCTATTGTGTTCTACAATTCCAGTGGGATAGATCCATTATGATTGGGAAGGCATGACATGGCAGCAGGAATAAGGAGTTGACTGGTCACATTTTATCACTACAGGAAGCTGCCTTGGTGATGTGCTTCCTCCACCAAGCCCTGGCATACTAATTGCTCCACACCTTCTCCAAACAGGCCACCAAGTAAAGTTCAGATGTTCAAATCCCAAAGCCTACAGGAAGTAGTGACACTTCCATGTGTGTAAATCATGCTATATCATAATCAAGGAAGCAAAGTAGATTAATCTACCTCATTTTTCAAATATTAACCTCAGATTAGCTTCAAAATACAAACATTATAAAGAAAAATGATTTTTAGCTGTTGATTCATAGTGAATATTTAGGACGGTGCACAAGCTATACCATTAAACAAATTAATTGTTCATTATCTTTAGTGGAAATTACTCAAAAGTTTGAAGAAAAGCTCCCTTAAGTTGTGCCCATTTTTAAATAAGCAGCCTCAAATTATTTCATAATTCTTGTCTGTGTTTATAAAGATTGATATCATGAGGCTAGAGATATGGTTCAGTAGTTAAGGGATGCTCTTCCAGATGGTGTGGATTCAATTCCCAGTGTCCACATGGTAGCTCACAATTGTCTGTCATTCCTGGTCCAGAGAATTTGACCCCTTTTCAGGCTTCCATGGGCAACAGGCACACAAGTGCTGCACAGGCATGCAAGCAGGTAAAACAAAATAAGAAAGTAAAAATGAAAAAAAAAATCTTTTCTAAAATCTGCAGATGTACTCTGGATTTTTGCATTAAGTACACAGTTAATGAATCACTCCTTTGAAATTTAAAATTTTATTCTAATTATATACAAAGCACCTAGTATGGAAGGAGGGGGTTATTGTTCTTTATGATGGTAAATCATGTAAAAGTAGCATTGTTTGGGAACACCATAAATTGTATGCATGAAGTCATTCTATTAAGTCTTCAGTTTAGCATTTTAAAAAGGTGAGAATGTCATCGGAGTCAGGCCTCTCAGTTTGAATTACTCAAAAAAGACACAGCAAAAGAATTATGGAGAAAGATGCAGGGATAAGCTGAGCAAATGGTATGCACCTTTGATAAAAATAAGGAAAGTTTTATCGGGGGAAAGATTTGCACAGAGAAGTAGTATTTCTTGAAATGCACTTTGACTCTGTAGTACCATCATCTTCCATATTTCTGGTGCACGGACCCACCTTTCACAATATGATGTATTGTTTATATGCTATGAATACAGGTGAAAAAAACCACCAGCCCAATGGCAAGAGCAGACAAAGGCAGTAAAATATACAAATCTACAAACTGAGTCCATTTTGTGCAGGGAAAATATATACCGGGCTCTAGGCTCTTATTTTAGCTCTCTGGTTTTGAGCAAAATGCATCGAAGAAATGTGGAGTGGCAGTTCAGACTTGCACTAGTGTTTATCAGGCTTTTCTGTAAAAAAAAAAAAAAGTAGTTCGTGAAAATAAGGTTCCCCAATTCAATTTTCTCAGTGCATTACAAGCAGGAGGTGAACTTAAATACTGAGGTCAACTTAAAATTTTATGAACATATCAATGGTTGCAGTGATAGATCAAATGATTTTATAGTGACTTTAAAGTGACATAATTAAGAATTTATTTGATTGATAATATTTATAGCAAATGAGGATAGATAAATAACACTAAAGACATTGATTTCATCAGTGCTATGTAAATCTCCATGAATTACCTTGACACTTCCCATTAAATGAAGACTAAAGTTGAAGGACTAGAATATATTGATAACCAATATAAATTAAAAATCTTTTGGCTTTTGAGTTGGTTTTTGTGACAGGATATCTCTAGGCTACAGGCTGGCGATGAATCCATGATCTTCTTCAGCCAGCTTTGTGTTAAGGATTCAGACATACACTGACACACTTGGATCAAGAGTTATCATTTATATCAAATATAAAACCAATTCTTGTTTTGGAAGACTTATTTTCCCCTTTCTAGTTTAATCCTGGCCTCGTTAACATAATATTTCTACACAAATATATTTTTTTGGAATTGACATTAAACTGAAATTTGTAATATCAGGAAGAAAATATGACTACGGTGTTTTTTTTTTTTTTTTTTTTTGTTTGTTTTTGTTTTTCCTATTTAATAGTCTTTCACCTTGGTTATATCCAGGCTAGTTTTTTGTCAACTTGACACAAGCTAGAATCGAATTGGAAGAGAAATCTTAGCTAGTCAATGCCTCCATCAGATTGCCTGTGAGCAAGTCTATAGGACATTTTTTTGATTAATGATTGATATGGGAGGAGTCAGCCCTCGGCAAGTGCTCCTGCCTTTGATAAGAAAGCAGGCTGAGCAATCATGGGAAGCAAGTGATTAACCGGCATTCCTCCATGGCCTCTTTCACTTCCTGCCTGAAGGTTCCTATCTTCAGTTTATATTATGACTTACTTTCACAATGGACAACTTTAAGGTAAATAAACCTTTATTTCTCTGAGTTGATTTTGGACAGGATGTTTTATCACAACAAAAGAACCATAAGAGAGTTTTACACACAGTTCAATATTCTTTAGCTGAAAAATTGCTATCGCTCTCTTTATACCATCATTTCATAATTTCCCCTCTCTACTTTGAAATTCTCATGAACACGAATAAGAAAATGATTGTAAAAGAGCTTTAAAATTCTTAACCAAGCATCTAGAAACAAAGGATAACCTATCACGTTTGTCCCTAAGTAAAACTGATTCTTCTCTACCTGCCTTTACCGATTATCTGTAGCTTAGTCTAGGGATGGGGCCTCATGAGTTTTCCCCATGTTGGCATGTCCACCCATATCATTATGCATGCCTTGTTTAAGGACCTATATTGTTGAGATTTCATGGATGCCTCTTTCTTCTCACATCTAGCAGGCACATCTAACACCAGGCATCCCAGTCCTCTGGTTATTACAATCTTTCTCTCACTTCTTCCACCGCATTTCCTGAATCTTAAACGTAGATATTGCATTGTAGATGTACTAACTGAGGTTCTGAACCCAAAGGTCACTTATCTTCTGAATTTTAAATGGTTGTGGATCTTTGCAACAGTCTCCATCTGCTGCAAGAAGAAGCTTCTTTGATGAGGAATGGATCTGCATTTGTTTGTGGATAAATATATTTAGAATATATTCATGGATTATATTTGTTTAGGAAAATGAAAATAGTAAGTTCTTCTCTAGGATCATTGACTCCCTCCAACCATGGTTGTTGAGCCAAGTTCACATTATCAAACAAAAATTCCCACCTATGAAGTGGACTTAAGTCCAGTTGGTTTTGATGCCATTTGGAATATCTTACTAAACTGACCTCTGTGGTTCCTAGGCATTGTAGCTGAGTGGTAAGACACATTGAATGAAATTAAATTATAAAAAGTGTTCTTTTCTAGATAATGCCTTGAGAATACATGTTTGTATATATGTATTACAATATGGGAACTTCTCACTATCTATAATTAACAAGGCAGAATGGAAAATTAAAATTTAAGTACTTAATGAAAAAGAATACTGTCTTCATGAAAATGTGCTGTTGTTTGTGTATCTATAGAGCTATCAATATTCCAAGGGCATGCTCTCTACGTAAATTTGCTCCAGTGTTTCTCTGGCATGCTTAATTTAACTTTAATGAAATTTGTTTTTGATTATACTCACTAGAATTTTTAATATATTCAAGTATGTTTGTGTTCTGTATTTGTATAGTAATTTCAATAACATCAGTAATCATTTAATGCAAATTAATAAATATGAAAAATTAAAGATAAGTAATATTACTCAGAGTTCATTGAAAATACAGAATTATAATTTCTATAGTATCTATTGGGGAAAAACTAATCCTTAGTTCAAGGTCCAATGTTATTTCTAGAAGAGAGCACTGTCAAAATTGGTTTATTTTTTAGAATGTATTTTAGCTCAAGTGATTGTCATTATAAACTCTGTTAAATTTGGCCATGTATAGGGTAATGATGCAAATTAGGGGAGTTTTTTTTTTTTTTTACATTTCCAAATTTTAAATGTACATTTTTTTCTATAGAAAAAGGAATTGATAAAGCCAATATTAGTGAAACAATTTGTAATTCCTTTCAAAATATTGACAAAATAGTTACATTTAGGAAATTAACATTTCCTCCACACCACATAGTCACACATCTACACTGTGTATTGTAGCAAGCAGGAATTTAACAGGAATCACTAATTAAGCAGCAGTTTCTTATTCTGTTTCTTCATATTGTTCATTAGATCCTTAGACTTGTTGATATTGCACACTTGCTTCTTTTTAAGTCTTGGCCACCTACACATCTCATTCTCTCCTTCACATCATTACCACTCTGATTTTCTCTGCCTGTTTGAAGGACCTTTTCATGGCCAAGGATTAAAATCTTAAAAAAAAAAAAAAAAAAAAAAAAAAAAAAAAATCCTATCTGTGAAGCATAAGACAAATGCTTGCAATTTCTTTTAACATTACAAAGCTAGATACACATTTGGATACGTTTCTAAGATGAAAGACATAACTGTGAGTTTTTTAAGCTACTTGACCGAGCCCTAGGCTTGAGCCAGCCTGTGGGGGTTGTCTTTAAAAATGTTTTTGTTGACAAACCTTTAACAGTTTTCAAAGTATGATGTCAATAATAATCCTTATTCTTTGCCCAAAACTAACTCATATGAAGAATAATTGAGATCTCTTCATTGATATTGGTGATTCTGACTCATCTTGATTCTGAGTGGTTATCATCTTTTCCATAGTTCAAACCTCATCATTCTTCTACTCCCTGCATAGTTCAAAGAGTCAGCAGCTATTTGTTTAAGCCTCTTGCTGTGTTCTGTGCTCTGAACAATCAGGTGTGCTCCTTTGGCAGAGTCTGTGTGTCAGCTGGCCTCTTAACTTGGATAGCTCTCTGGTTTTCCATAGACCTCTGTTATATTTTATCTGTCAATTTCTCTCTCTCTCTCTCTCTCTCTCTCTCTCTCTCTCTCTCTCTCTCTCTCTCTTTCTCTCTCATTTTTTAAAGAAATAGCATTTGTATCCTAGATTATTAAATGATAATTTACCTGCTGGTTGCCTTATGATATTATCACATGCTTAATAATTTTGAAACCATAGTGCCACTGTAATACCAAAAAGTGGTTGATTGGTATTTGTGTTTTCCATCCAAATCATAGTGTTTAATAAGTATCAATTCATCACAATGAGGTCACTGGAAAACCTTACTGTCCTCTAAAAACGTAGCTGAATTTCAGAATAATCATGACACACATTTAGTAAAATGTTCTTATTAAAATAACCTTTTCTACAACAAAGTTTTGAGGAAATAGACTTTGGAATTATAAAAATTAGTATTCCCATCATCATAAGAATCACAATAACAAACAGAAAAAGAAATATCCATCTTTATGAAGATTAAAAAACAGAGAAGATATTGATTCATTTTAAGTATTGTATATAAATCTTTGATAAACTAAACAAACCCAAATTTATTTTGGTGTGTTGCATTCTCAAATACAGAGTTACTCCCTAAAATATATTTACTACTTAAGATTACAATCCTCTTCTAAATTTTATTTTAATAAAAATTTAATAGAACATAGTATGTTATTTGCTTATTTGCCATCATTATAAGTTATATTTTGTATATTATCAAATAAATAAACATTCTATCTAGGAAAGAAAATATATCATAAGACAATATATATATATTGGTTTTTTCAAGACAGGGTTTCTCTGTGTAGCTTTGCGCCTTTCCTGGAACTCACTTGGTAGCCCAGGCTGGCCTCGAACTCACAGAGATCCGCCTGCCTCTGCCTCCCGAGTGCTGGGATTAAAGGCGTGCGCCACCACCGCCCGGCAAGACATTATATTTTTATGAAATACTGCTGTCAACAATCTGTTTTTCTGTCTCTCTTCTACTAGAAATCAGATGTCCATATATTCCATTAATCCCTCTCTTCTTTGTTTCATTTTGATGTAAGACAGAGTCCTACAAGGTCCAGACTGGCTTTGTGCTTGCTATGTATTCTTGAATAACTTTGGGCTCCTGATCCTCCTGCCTCTGTCCAAGCATTCAGATTACTAGTTTGTACTGCACAATCTAATATTTCCTTGTTAAGATGTTCTTTCCCTAGAACATTATGATTACAAACTTTCTTTCAGTACAAAATATTCTAAAAAGCATACAATTCATTAAATGAACTGCATCCTACTATTTTGCTTTGAGACCAAGTAATTATGAATCCTCATGAAATGTTATAATGAATGCTCTAACCTATATAACACCTAAACTGAACACTCTTGTTGCACTTTCTGGAGTGTGTATTATTTATCTGGTAATATGCTTCACTATTTACTTTTGATCTCAGTGCATGTTTTCAAAATGGTAAATGAATGATATAAGATTATGCCATAATATTATAGAGTTGAACACCTATACATGAACTGAATTAAAGTATTTATTACAGTTCCTATTGCACCTGACCATTGTGATGGTCATTTAAAACAGTTTTCTACCATTCATAGGAAGATTTTGAACAAACTCTAATATAGTGACTTTTATTTTTGAAAGAATTGCAAATGAACTTCCATCTCAATACTCCCTGTACACAACTGCAGTACATAAACAGAAGATAGAATATGTTGATGATTGCCTTAACAAGGTACGTTAACTGCTACACACTGATTTCAGAAATAATCCAAACTTCTAGGACTATTCTTAAGTTTATGTTTTCTGAGAAAGGTATGAGATGTTATTGCAAAGTAGGCAAAGAGACACTTGTTTGACTTTATTTATGTGTTTCCTTTAATGAAAACAATATCTTCCCAAAAGCCAAAAAAAAGCCCACAAAAATCAAGATTAAAAGGGCAGAGTTTACTAGTTTTTTCAATCATCTGCCACATTTAATGAAAAAGAACAATCCCTTAAGAAGTTATTTTTATTATTTGACAAATAGCTCAAGCAACTTTTCATTGTCACCAATAAACTACAGTAAAACCTTATGAAATTTCTTATCTACACATACCAATTTAACATGACTTTGCTTTCCACTATAAGTACAAAGCAGCTATGAGATAACTGTTCTATTGCTATTAGATATCACATATTTTAAAATTATGTAAATGGTGTATATTGCTCAAGATTTTATCTTCTTCCCACTACTATTTTGAGGCCCAGTTAATATATAATTTATTTATATAATATGTGTCTATATTATATATATATATTTATATATTAACTATTACATATCATATATATTAACATATGTGTTTAATTCATACTCCTTTCCCCAAGGCCATTTATAAGAAATTGTATTAGCCTCAAATTGATGTTGAAATAGTCCTTGTATTTGACTCAATAGGATTATCATAGGTATGTAGCCACGAGTTTGATATCCAGTACCCCACCAACTTGCTTGAGATAATTAGACAATACCTTTAAATATAAAGAGTACTCTCTGTGTGTGTGTGTGTATGTGTGTTTGTGCCTGTGTATAATATTTTTGATCCTTGAACTGATCTCATGTTGTTATCTCATGTGATATCCTGTAGTAGTTAAATTCTTCACAATCAAGTATTAAAATAAAAGATGCATGTCTACAGTTAATTATTTCTGGGGTTCATTTTACTATTTTTTTTAAAATATACTTTTTCATAAACATTCAAAATTATATACTCTGTATAAATTTTTATTTTGGTATGTTCCAAGGATGTTAGTAAAGTCAAAGATTCAGCAGAGAAAGGGATTTTCTGTCTATTCTGACAAATGTCCCCGCATGGCACTCATTTCCTGGGAGTGCTGCTGCCTCTGTATGACCACCAGTCACCTGAATACCCTCATTACAGAACCCTCACTGCTCAGCCCATCTGTTATTCATTAGAGCCCACAAAGCAATCATCACAACACGCCAAACAATGGCCACCCCTTTGTCATCTGTGTGGAAAACTAGAGTTCCTAGAGAGACTGATGGAAGGAGAACTCACTAACCTCTTATTTTCTTTCCCTTAGTTCTTTGATTAGTCTTACCAAAATAGAGTTGATGGAAAATGCCTTTGTATTTCTCAAAATGGTCAGAAGGAAGGCTAATGTTCTCTTTATGTCACGAAATCAAATTCAGTGGATTCTAATGTTAAGATTAATGTAAGGAGTCTGACATGAAGATATCTGAAAAAGGATTTGTTTTATATCAGCATCTTTAATAAATACTTTTATCACCTATTTTGTGAATGGTGTATACAAATGAGTATAAATTCTTTAAGATAAATTAGATAAAATAAATTCATACAATTTGACAATAAGATAAAAGGCAAACACATATGTACCTCTCATCTTTGAAATGTGCCCAAAGACAGAACATTTACCTACTTGAGGAAAAAGCTTGTTGAGGGGAGAGACACAAAGAAAACATGTTTATATTGTTTTTAGGTTAAGTTTGAAATGAAAGCAGTTTACACATAAGGACTTAGAGTAAATAATGAATATTAGTTACATGTACTTATGATTCACTGCAGTAACTTAATGGAATTACTAACATTTACTGAATCTTGTCTATTCTTCAGCATCAATTAAAACACTTTTAAACTCTTTATATGTTTTCCAAAGTCTTATAAGACATATATGGATACTATGATGTAAAATGATGTAAATGTGATCTCAATGTTTTAGATGGAATAATTCAGATGCAAGTTATGTCACTTATTAAAATCTGAATAACATATAAGTATTGGGCTAGAATTTTAATTTAGAAAGTCTAGCTCCCAGTGCCACAGTGTTATCTAAACTGACATGTACATTGTTTTCATGCAAATATATTGGATAGAGAATTATAATCTTCCCCGCTTGATTTTCCTAAAATAAAGGGAATGTAGGAATGTATTGTAAAAGTCTACATGCTGCTTTGCAGCAGGTTTCCTCTCTCTCAGATACTGACAAGCATCACACTGAAGCATTGTATATGAGTCCTGAGCAAGGCAATCTGCCTGAGCCTTGACTTGCCAGGCGAAGACCTGGCAAGTAAGTGTACATTCAAAGAGGTGCCACACTCTGTTTTCCATCCCTTCTCCACCTCCAGTCTGGAAATCAGAGAACCTTAGTTTATTGCTATGACCCCCTTTTAAAAAAGATATGAGGCTCTGTCCTCTGCCACGTGGACTCTGGTTCTCATCAGAAATTTCACCATTCTCATTTTCTCTCTCTCTCTCTCTCTCTCTCTCTCTCTCTCTCTCTCTCTCTCTCTCTCTCTCTCTCCTGAATTTGCCTTAGAGATGGCCCTGTATGTCTGGGCTACTTGGATTACAGCAGTGTCTGTTTTTGTGCACTGATTCTGAAGAAGAAAATGATCCTATTGCCCCAATGAAACACAGAATGGTTCACATCAATGGTGCTGCTTGGTTTAATAATCAGGACTACTTCTTGAGCACCAACATGATTAGCACACACATATTCTTAGCCAAATCTCATGAGCCTGGCCTCAAATCTTTGCATTTATCTCAGCATTTTTACATTAAAAGCTCCCATAAGAAGGTCTCATTAAGCTCTGTCCCTGACATTCAATGGATGGCTTTTCTAGCTCAGTTTTTTCTTTTTTTATTTAAAATTGTTTTATTCATTTTACATACTATCCACAGATCCCCCTCTCACTTCTCCTCCCAAACTACACAAAACTTCAACAAAGAAAGAGAATAACAAACCAATTTTACTCAAGAACATCGATGCAAAAATACTCAATAAAATACTGACAAACTAAATTCTGAATTATTTTTATAAAATACTTGTGGCTAATCAGTGATATTATTATTTCAATTAATTTAATTAGATATGAAAATAATTTTCCAAGTTCATTGGTTATTTTATAGATACTTTAACAGGAATATCAGATATACATATAAGAAATAAATATATAAGTTCCACAAAATCACACTGAAATCAAATACTCACAAGTACATTTAATATCATTTAATAAAATTCTGACATATATTTGTGTAATTGATTTAAATTAAAGCATTTGAAATAACATTTTAAATTAACCTTTGTGTATGAGTGTCTCGTTGATACATTGAAGTTCATATTTTACTCTAGCAGTCAGTTATTCTAAAAATACATACTATCTTTCTCTAATAATTAATTTTAGAAAATTATACAAGTGGCTTAATTAATTGAATAAATTTGTTCAAAACTGGAGAAGTTACAACATTTTATTAACTGGATTGTGCTTCATTACATTCTATTGATTCTTTAATAGGTATAATTGTATATGGAATGATTAACATATATAGAGGTCCAATTATTTGTTAATAAACAGACTGCTGACACATCTTTCATAATCAAGAATGTGTTATATAAAATGTGGGACAAGTGTTGAGAAAAACCAGTTAATTCCAAGCAAGTTGACACTAGAAACTGCCAAGCACTAGAAAGTTTATCATTTAATGAACTCATAGCTTCCAATTATCTTATTTCTTTAATCCCTTGACAAGGTGATTTAAACTTTAGTCACTTAATTTGAAATTGTGGTTTATTTAGGAATATGTATCATAAGCCTTTGAATAAAGAGAAATAAATCTTTAGTGATGACCCAAATAAAAACGTTAACTATCACCATCCAATATATGAGAAATAAGTTTCCTCTTTTTTTTTTTGTTTTCAGTTATATACAGATGTGTAATAAAGAATTTAAAGATGAAGCATTTTCCATTACAAAATTTATATGTAGTTTATAACAACAAAGGCAATATGTCTAAATAAAGCTGTTGCTAAACTAAGTCATATCCTAAAATAATATTTTATGCTATTTGGTATTCTACTGCAAACCATGTGACTATGAATACTCAAATTCATGCTTTAATTTGTAGCCATTTAGACTAAGAAATGAGCTTTTCACAGACAAAGGAATCAGTAACCAATTGGCAGAAATAAGAACATAGTAAAGACACATTAATGCATGGATATGTGGATAAAGATTTTGAGCTAAATAAATAAAATTCACAGACTGAAGTCCATAAAATGACTTATCTCACATAGTAGCTCTTTTCCAAAAGTATCTCAAATAAAAGTAGAGTCAAGATCAGGTGATATTTTATTTGTGCTGAATGTGATATTTTATTTGTATGTTAATTAATAAAGTTTGTATGGAGATCAGAGGTCATAGCCATAAACATAAGTTAGGCAGTGGTAGCAAACGCCCTTAATCTGATCACATGGCAGGCAGAGTCTCTGTGTGTTCAAGGACACAAACAAGCGTGGTGACACATGCCTTTAATCCCAGTACCAACCATAGAGACCTGGAGGTCTGAACAGACAGGCAGTGATGAGGAAGTGATGTGACTGGGCTTAGAGCCAATGAAAACGCAGAACAGGAAGGCAATAAAGGCACAGGTAAGACAGGAATAAGTTCTCTTGGGAAGCTACAGCCAGTTGGTAAGCTAAGATTAATTGGTGGCTATTGCTCTGATCTCTACAACTTACACCTCTGTATTTGGCTCTGTGTTTTTTGTTTAATAAGACTGTTTAGAAATTTGTCTAAAGGAGGTGTATTTAAAATCTGGAAATAACAGCAATATAAAAAAATGATATGTATTGAATGTTTGCTGTGTCTAATTACTATTTATCAATAAAAAATCTACAGTCTGATATCAGGGTAAGAACCTGAATGATCAGAGAAGCAGAGAAGCCACTAAGGACCTCCTCTCTTTTCTGTTCCTCAATCCAAAAGGGCTGAGATCCTCTCTCAGACCCACCTTACTACTTCCTATCTCCTATCTGTCCTCAGTCTTTCAAGACCTCTATGGTTAATTTTTGTCAGCTAGTGGCTAGACGTACCCTCTGACTCAAAGCAAACTTTATTGTCAGAATGTGATCAAAATATCACACAACAGCAATGTCCTGCTATTCTTTTATAGTTTTAATGCATAATTAGATGTAGTTTTGAATATGAATTTATTGTATGGAGTTTTTGAATTTGGACCTAAATTATTTAATTCATTTTCTTAATTTTGCTTCTAGGAGAATTTAATGTATTTAAATTATTATTTTAATATTTTAAAACAAGCACTCAGTCCAGTGATAATTCTCAGTATATTCAGACAGCAAGCTCATGTCC
Organism: Peromyscus leucopus; assembly: GCF_004664715.2. Classification (NCBI taxonomy): domain Eukaryota; kingdom Metazoa; phylum Chordata; class Mammalia; order Rodentia; family Cricetidae; genus Peromyscus; species Peromyscus leucopus. The sequence goes on from NC_051076.1 coordinate 42,778,373, forward strand.
TGAGGGGAATCTTTGGGACCCATGTAGTAGAATAAGTGACCTGACTCTGTCAAGTTGTGCCCTGATCTCCACAAATGTGTTTGGTATGAACACACACACACATACACACACACACACACACACACACACACACACACACACACTCCACACACATACTCATACACACCCTATACATGCACACAAATTTAAAATATAAAAAGAAAAATTTAAAAAACATACATGTGTTGAAGCTGAAAACTTTGGGCAAAAATATTTTGATTTATAAATAGCTATTAGATAGAACAAATTTTTTTATATTGTTTTTATTTGTTTATTTATAAATCCAGTGCTTGAGTAAAATGAAGCTATAATTTATATTCTATCTATGTGTGTGTATGATTATACATATGAGTGATTGTATATTTTTGGTTCAACTATGGGAATGTAAAACTAATCTCAGTCTATTGTTAGATATTTTATTTAAAAAATGTTATCTCACCCTTTCTCCATATATACAGAAAAAGAAAATATATGCCATATTGGTAACTTGTTTTTGTACAGAAAATAAATATGAAATGCTATAAAATCTCAATGAAAAAGTAATTGGTTCCTACTTGATAGAATGACCTACAAGAATAAAATTATTTTCTGTTCCAACAAATCGTTCTTGAGTAAGATAAAATAGTTTGGCCAGTAAAAATACAAGCCTCATTTGAGATAATAATAGATGATAGAGGTATTTGTGTTCAGGTGTGTTCTTTGTGTAAAAGGAAAAAAAAGCCAAGAGTGATTCTTGAGAATGTTGAGTCCATTGCCACTTCTAGGGTGCATTATATGTATGTTTTTACTGTTCAGTTTATTCTTTGAGGATTCAACTATCCTCAAATAATTAAATGGAGTTTGCTTGAACTTTCAAATATCTGCCATAGACTAATGCCTCCTGTAATTGAAGAGAAAAAAATTGAAGCCAACTAACATTCTTTTTGTTAAGTTTCAAACTGTTTAACATGTGTTTATATACACACATACATATGTGAACACATTTTAACTAACTGCTACTTTTCTATTTGTAGCGAAGTATGTCTATTAATATGAACCTACAAATTTATCTGTAGTTTCACACACTTATCTGGAAAAGTCAATGTAAATGAATATATGAAAACAGGGTAGTTTCTCAATCTTTCATTATTAAAACAGAACTCCTGAGAGAGAGCCTCACATAATTGTAAAAAGGGCCTTCATGAAAAACTCTCCCCTTCTGATGCCAATGGGGATTGAGAGCCCAATACGGCCAGCCTTGGCAAACATTATTGTAAGCCTAGGAACTGTAGCCATGTGGTTGGATTCTTCAGAAGGTAATGTATGGTAACTTTTTTCAAAAACGTTGAGAATGTGCCACACCTTGAAGATTAAGGATAACTCTAAAGGTCAATGAACTTCATTTGCTAACAGTAGCATGCCAGCTAAGCCTTTTCCACATTTTGCAACCCCCCTCAAGCTGGTGTAGTACCTACTTTTCAGGAATGGCTCTGTACAACATTTATTGGCCTCCTGAAATTCATCTAGCCTTTTTGAAGATACCTTAAAATTTGTGAGCCTGAATGTAGCCATTATTGAGACCATTAGTTCTGCTCCTTGTTTGCATTTTTGTTTTCTGTTTTCTTTATGTTTCTCAGTTGTTCTCTTGCAGACCTGCCAGCCTAAGTAGTGCTGGGATCAAGAAAAATGGGCCTTGGTGGTTCATGTTCCTGGAGCCGTGTCCATGCCAGTGGACTATGGCAGCTAGACACAGATGATGCTCACACGCTCCAGAAGAGACTCTGACATCGCTGTTGCCGTTGTTGCTGTTACAGCAGTGGTGGCCACTGCTGCTATTGTTTCTGGGATTGCTATTTCATAATTGGTTACTACAGCTAGCACAATGGAGACCCTGACAGCAAAAGTAGCTACCACAGTTAGTTAATCTTTCTTCTTATTGGGCATGATAAATTTAATTCCACTATTATACATTAAAATTGGCTTTAAAAGTTGTAAAAAATTATTAAAACTCAAGTTCCATTTGCTTATGGGATACCACCTTACAAGGACTCCAATTTGCAGTAAGGCTCGTTTAAGAAGGGAATGGTTCAATTGCCTTTAGCCTCCTGGCTATGGGTGGGTTAGGACTTCTGTTGGTCTTTTCTGTGTCGCACAGATTGCAAGCCCAGTGCCACTTTGAGATCTTTGGCAGCAGTCACTCTACAGCTCACATGGTTGAGTCTGTATGATAATGAGTATTCAGAGACGGGTAATGCTTGGGGGGTGGCCATCAACCTAAGACAGAGCACTTGTGTGGCCTGGGCAGGTGTCTCTATGATGGGTAAGGTGGTCTGCTGACGTCCCACGCAACCTAAGTCAGAAGCTCATTTAATAAAAAGGGGGGACCTGTGGACGCCATGGGCCCTGGCCCCCGACTGTGATTGGCTGCGGCCTTGCTTGCTGACCTTGATCAGATGTCCTCCCTATTCAGATTCCCTGCCGGTATCCACCCTTCTGAATGCTTAAGGGAAGTTCCTTGTTTGTGTATCCTGCATATTGGGCATTAACAACTTAGTTGCAAGAATGTAGAACATTGGGTCTGGAATGTAGACCATTGATAGCGAACTTCTGCCCTCCGGGGGTTCCTCCATTTGTGTTGTAAGCCTGTATTTAAGGTTTCTTCCCTCTTTCAATAAACGGCATTTGGCATTCGGCATTCAGTCTTGGCGAATGAAAAAAAAATCATATTAACTGGCGTGGAACTTAGAAGTCTAGTGAAAGAGCTGTAATTATCAAATTCAAGTACTTACAAATATTGGCAATCTTTAGTGTTAATACTTTAGTCTTCTCTATTTAATGCAGTCAGTGGACCTGTTAATCCATCAACATGGCACTCACTGAGTGTGATGTGGTTGTACATTATTCTTCTCTTCATCTTTTGTCTCCGAGACAAATTATCATCCATTATGGTTGTGAGTGCATTAACAGTGTTTTAAACATTATTTGTAGATCAAAATAAATAAACAAAGCACTGGAGACAGCGTGGATCTTTCAGTGCTACCTGGCTTCTTTGTTCCAAACAAAATTCTCATTTAAATGGTAATTTTTGTTTATATAACCAAATACTTAGGTCATAAAATTAATTTGCGGTAGCTATTGTTTCATTGAATTTTAAGGAAGAAGCTATGCTGATGTGTTGTATTATTATTTGGAAATAATAACGAAGCAATCACTGTGGAGTAGGATGGACAGTGACATCCAGCAGGCTTATAAATGTGGTAGCTATTTTCCATATGAATATGTGAAGAAATGGAGACTATTATACCTGATTCATACATGGTTACATCTTTACAAACACACCTTTTATGTTAGACATTTGCTTTAGCTTCCACACTTTGTTCCAAAATTGTATGCCTTATCTATGGGTATATCTTTTAAAAGTGAATTTATCCTGTCCTAACTAGACAGTTTCTTATCATGTACACAAATAGCTCTATATTCTACTACAAACACAATTGTTCATAATGCTACTGCTGCTCTATTTATAATACTCAGGAAACAGTAATTACCTAGATGTTTATAAGGTGATGAATGGATAATGAAAATGTGGTACCTACACACAATGGAATTTCATTCAAGGGTTAAAAAACAAAAAAAAATTAGCATAAAATTTCCAATTATAAAACTTGAAATCATAACATTAAAAGTAAATGGATGGAACTGGTGAAAAAAAATTATACTAACAGAGGTAAAACAGGTACAGAAAGAAAAAGCATGGCACGTTATATTTTAAATGTGGATCTTTTCATATGTGTTTCCCTTTGTTAACAATAGGACCCAGAAACTAGAAAGAAGCAATTGGCGTGGGGATGTCATAGTGTGTGTGTGTGTGTGTGTGTGTGTGTGTGTGTGTGTGTGTATGTGTGTGTGTGTGTACACATGTGTGTACATGTGTGTGGGTATGTGTGTATATACATGTGTGTGTTTGTGTGTATGTTTGTACGTGTGTGTGTGTGTGTGTGTGGAAACTGACATATGTGGCATGAAAAATATAGAGCGTGAATATTGGAGGTAGACATATTTAATGAGTGATTGAGATGGAGCTTGGAGGAGGAAAAAGTAAGAAAGAAACATTAACAACAGGAAGGATGGATTAAAAGCACTTGGAAACCTATTACTCATTTTTTTTTTCTGTTTTTTGAGACAGGGTTTCTCTGTGTCATTTTCATGCCTGTCCTGGATCTTGCTCTGTAGCCCAGACTGGCCTCGAACTCGCAGAGATACAATGGCTGTGCCTCCCGAGAGCTGGGATTAAAGGTGTGCGCCACTACTGCCTGGCGGGTTTTAGTTTTAAACCTTCTAATTTATGTATATGTTCTTGTGCCTGTCTGTCTGTTTGTGTACCACATGGATGCAGTTTTCTGTTGAAGTCAAAAGGGGCCATCAAATCCCTTGGAATGGACTTACAGGCAGTTGTGAGCCTCAAAATGTGTCAGGCACAAAAAACTACACAGAACAAAATGTGGAAGCAAACAGAAAACCCCTGAAAAGCAGCACATGATCTTAAGTAGTGAGCTGCATCTCCAGATAATACTTTGAAAGCCAGTTAACAAATGTATAACATGGAAAACAGATATAAGTTTGGACAAGGCTTCTAAAAGCTATGAGTTAATAACCAAAACTAGTTCCTGTTGTGTCCCTTCTTATAAGTTTTTGATACGGGGGATCCAGAGGCCATCCCTATATTATATGTACTTCTTAATCCCATTGTTTGCTGGTCCTAACTAGTTGATAACACTCTATTGCTAAAGCAACTACACATCTTGTTTACAATAGATAGAGAAACCAAACAGGAACTGAGCTGGAAGCTTCCTCCTCTATTGACTAGCTGCAATAATGCCAGGATTTTCAGTGCTATACAGGCTGGTTGGCTACCAATAGTCCTATCCAGCTACAAACCCTCACTGTGGATTATAATACCATCCTCCAAGAAAAATGTCTAATGGTGCAGGAGTGCAATTGCTGTTATAAGTATAATCAGCTGCTCTCTCATTGGATGTAAGTGAGGTTTCCTTCACAAGACGTAATTCAAACCTGATATTTAAACTGGGTCACAGCCTCATGGATGAAGGTTCCTCAGGCTTGAAGAGGGTATGGGACAGTGTTGTTACACTAAACTGCCACATCACTAAACTGGCTTCTAAATATTTATGTTTGTACCCAGACACAATTTCTACCTTCAGCTTTTAACACAGAAACTTCTCTTTGAAATGAATGGTGGTGAGCCAGAGACTCACATCTGCTCTAGCTGCAGAGACGAAGTGATGTTTGAGTGGTCATCCTAAATGACACATTTACATGACACCTCTAAGGATCAGGGAACATAATGAAAGGAGTAGAGAGAATCTAAAAATGAGAAGTTATAGTAAAGTACTGAGGATTATTAATAGCATTATTTATGAAATTATCAAAGAACAAAATTAATAAAAGTTAAAATGAGGGAAGTGACATTCCAAATTCTGTAGCTGTCCCTGTGTCCTTTCCTTCCTTTGTCAAGTATCTTCTTTGGCTAAAGGAAGCATCATAGGGTCAGCTTTCTTATTTATCCATTTCTCAGAAAATTTTTTCATTTGTATCACTATAAAGATTATTATTAAGCATTTATTCTAGATTCTACTACAGGAAATCATTATAGTATATGATACCCTTATTTTGAAAAAGTTTCTTGGTATTGAGTTTGTGTTAATTTGAAAGGAATGAGCAGTGGACATAAGATATGTGGTATGAAAGTTGGGTTTGCTAAATTTCATTCCATCACATTTCTACTGTCAAATTATACTCAAGGAATTGCTGATATCACAGATTTTCATTTTCAGAAAGAGAACCCAACCCAACACATTCTTTGTGCTATGCAATTGTTTGACTATCAAGCCACCTAACCAGCTCTTCTGTAAATCTGAATTTACAACAGGGTCCCTCTAAATTGCTCAGGGTGGCCCTAAACATCCAATCTTCCTGACTCTACATCCTGAGTATCTGGGATTATAGTCCACTATACCAAACAATTATTTACATAAATGCCTTTAAATATTCATTAATTGTGTACATGTCTCTTGAAAGTTATTTTATACTTTTTATCATTTGTCTACAGATTGCCTTTTCACATTTCCTTATTATTTCCTATGTACTGAATATAATAGTTTGGAATAAAGAAAGTAATACAGATACCTGTTTCAAATTAGGAAACCACTAAGATATCAAGATACTGTTGTACCAAAAATATACACATAGTTTAAGAGATTGTGTACTTATGCTGCAGGAGCTCGAAACACACACATTTTCAATTCAGTGTACACTTACCTCCTTGACATTAACTCATCCTTCTCTCCTTCCAAACTTCCATTTGGGTTCTTATATTTTACCAAAAAAACTATAAAATTTAGAAAATTGAATTAGACATTTGAAGTATTCCTAAAGTAGATTAAGTATAAATTTATGGAGCTCAATCTTCAGGCATCTTAGATTGCCTGCCCTCATCCAAAGGCCTTGTGAAGGTCAGTAACAAAATGTTCACATGGTTCAATGCTGTTTTAAAATATACAGAAATATGATATAATAATCCTAGCAAGATTTCCCTTTCCTTTGTCACATCCCTGCTGTCACAGTTCACTTGTCTTGGTGCTTTTTAGCACCATGTTGTCCACAGAAAGTTTGAGATATGTTTATCAGACTTTCCACCTCCGTCACAGCCAGTTGCTTATGTAGCTACTTGATATTCGGCAATTAAGGAAGAATTTGCTTTTTAGTTCTACCACTCATGAGCTGGTACTCAAAAATACATAATATAACATAATTTATTATTTAAATTCTGAGATTGACCTTGAGAAGAGAGAAAGAAAGGGAGGGAGGGAGGGAGGGAGGGAGGAGAGAGAGAGAGAGAGAGAGAGAGAGAGAGAGAGAGAGAGAGAGAGAACACAATGCATGCCCCTTGTACCTGTTCTACTGTTCCCTTTGTAAAACATTTTTATTATTTTGTGTAGCCAGAAGTTTTTCTCTGTCCTGCCTGGCCCATAGCCAGGACAAATCTCTCTCACCTGCTGGTCCCACACCTGCTCGGTCCCAAGTAAAGACATGGACTAATATTATTCTTTTTTTTTTTCTTTTTGTTTTTTTTTTTTTGAGACAGGGTTTATCTGTGTAGCTTTGCGCCTTTCCTGGAACTCACTCAGTAGTCCAGGCTGGCCTGGAACTCACAATGATCCACCTGGCTCTGCCTCCCAAGTGCTGGGATTAAAGGCGTGCGCCACCACTGCCCGGCAGACTAATATTATTCTTAAACTATGGCCATGGCAGGCTTCTTGTTATCTAGTTCTTATATCTTAAATTAACCTGTTTCTATTCATCTATAAGTTGCCACGTGGCCATGGATTACCTGTCTGCTGGCATGTTGTTCCTTTAGTGGCGTCTGGCGTCTGCTTTTCTTCTCCTTTCTCTTCCTGTAATTTCTCCTTCTCTGCTTCTATGTATATGTATGTGTATGTGTATGTATGTGCCACATATGTATGGGTGCTCACTGAAACCAGAAAGGAACATGACCATCTCTGGAAATGAAGTTACAGATAGTTGTAAGGCACTCTAGATGGGTCCTAGGGAAAGAATGCCGGCTCTTCTGGAGGAAGAGTTCATAACCATTGAGCCATTTCTGTATTCCCTTTGTTTTTGTAATGATAACTTACTAATTTTACAAAAACAATGTGTTTCCATAAAATATTATGTTTTCCAATGACAATTTCAGGCATCCATACACTACACTTACAGCTTCCTTTTCTTTAATGATTTTACTATGAGAGTTTTTTTTTTTTTTTCTGTCAATTACAGGACCTTGAAGTAACTCAATGACTCACCTCCTCGAACCTTGAAATTAATCACATTTGATGTGAAAATAATCATGTGTTTTAGTGGGAATTTTGATATGTTTTTATTTAACAGCATTTTCCACTATTCTATTTCTATTGATTCAACATGTTATGCTTACATAGCTAATATATTATTTCTGCATTGGTATTTCAATTTTTAAATGAGGTCTCCCAATTTCCTGATTTCTAGGTGTCACAAATGACATGTCTGTCCACTGCAGCCTCTTTTGCTAAATTAGTAAAAAGACAAGAGAGGTAATCACAGGAGGAAGTTCTGAACGTAACCATGAGGAGCATGCTGGACAGAGAACACTGAGGACTGCTGCTTAGAAATAAAAACTAGTCTTGCACTTTTGCTTCCGGCTCAAAGTGATAGCTGCCTTCTTCTCATGTTTGACAGCGGTGACTTTTCATCTTTCACGGGTAATTTGCCTCTAAATATAATTGTTTAAGATCTTTTCAGTTCAAGCCTTTAAGTGTATCCTGGTTGAAATTTGTCACAAACAGCCAAAGAATTTCATGGTATGCTGTGTGACAGAATTTTCCTGGGAAGACAACAACACATCAGTCTATTCACCCTAGATAGGAAGCTCATGACAAGTCAAAGTATGGTTAACACCAAAGTTCAGCTTGGTAAACCAATGGGTTTTGTTTGGGTTACTTATAGGAATATGGGTGAGAGGTTACTTAGAGTAGCAGAAATAACTCAAAGATAGCTCACCAAAGCTCATTCAACAGGGTGACAGCTCACAAAAGCTAGAAATCTGGAACACACTGCATAGCACACACAACACAGGTTGGAGAGTGTCCTTTCCAGGCACCCTAGTTAGTGTAAGCTTCTTGTAGGCAGCTTGATTCCTTCAGCGTCTTTCAGGCAGCTGGTCTGGCCTGAGTCTTCTTTGCAGCTTGTGTCTGTGGGTAACTCTCAGCAGAGGAGAGAGGGAACCTAGCGAGTCCGGTCCATTTCAGGGACTTCCTAAAGCTGTTCTGAGTTATTTTTTTCCTACGTTAGGAACTTCTCTGCAGGACAGAATGTTTCAGTCTCTGAGGATACTAGTACGCAGGAGAGTCTGAAATTGAACCAATGTCATGTGGCTTCAGAGTTGTTCTCTTAAGAGTAAACAAGGAAAAACGAAACAGGACATTTCATCTTGAATCCATCTTTAACTTACATTTGTCTTGATTTTCCATTTGTTGATGAATTTATCACTGGTGTCTCTGAGAATGCTTCCATCATACAGTCACTTTTACTAAAACGCAACATGTAGCTGAAACCTGCCTGAACTCAAAACTCTGGTGATGGGAATGTCGTTTTCAGCTTCTTTGAAGTTCTTCTCAGTATAGATAAGAAAGGAGACCCCATTTGGTATGGAGTCACTTTTACCTCCCCTGAAGCAGCAGCTCAATTTTTGGCCAGTGCTTACAATATCACGAAAAGCCTTGCCCATCCATTTAAAACAACATTTGTTCTTTATCTAGCAGGCATACTTTTAGATCACTGATCATAACTCAGCAGATGTAAATTTTTGCTTTGGAACCTTGTAGTAAAATTGAGCACACTAAACTTTCTATGACACCAGTGATTTTTATGTCACCATTATCTTTATAGCCTGGCCTTTGAAGAGACTGATAACTCTAAGTGACTAGGCCCTCTTGCCAGAACATGCTTAAAGGGTAATGACATGTTTTAAGATAAAAATAAATATAATTTTTATTTTATGACATGAACTAAATGTGCAATTTTTAAAATTTATATTAAGTTCACACACACACACACACACACACACAGAGAGAGAGAGAGAGAGAGAGAGAGAGAGAGAGAGAGAGACTTCAAAATTTGCAAAACACAGCCTATAGAGTGCATCTTTAGCATATAAAAGCCCTGTAATTCATCTTCAGCATCAAAACATATATTGGCAAAATAGCAAATTAATTCAAAAGTATATTTAGTTAGTTAGTATTAAAAATTGTTGTGAGTGGGTTAAGCATGAAGCCTGGATGTGACTTTGGATAAGTCAATCATATCATAGCTTCACATGAGTGAATGGCACAGAGTTTATTAGGTAATAGAAGAAGAATATGGTGTGTAAATTTATTAGGGTCTGCTATATTACATCATGGTTGAGTCTTAGTATTTTATTTTATTTGTTGTAATGAGTCAGACTACTTATCTATTTTCCTGCATTTTGTGGGCTGCCCACACTAAGAGAGATGCCACGATCCTTCAACATATTATCATTGCTCTATTTTCCTTTTAGAGTGAGGAATATCACTTTGTTTTAAGTGCAGCTATATGACCTCAGAAGCTGTGGCAGTTTAGTTTCTACTGTCCCTACCACCTGTCTGAACTTACTGAATGAAGGGAACATGGGGACAAGGGAATTGTCCCAAATCTGAAAAGAGGACAGACACTCTGCATGCAAAAATTATCAGCCAATTAGCACTATAGGGAACTAATTGACATGAAACAAAAATTGAGCTGTTTTGTAAAACTTTAGGGACAGCAGTTTCAGTAATCATTTTTCTATTGAAAAAAAGCAGTCTGATCTTAGGTTGGGGTCAGAATGTATGTACTTTGCCATTCTGTTTTGTTGTTGTTGTTGTTACGGTTGCTGTGATATACTTTCATCCCAACAAATTGGTTGTGAATTGCAGCTGAGAATAGATTCATATGTGTTTCCATGTATATTTTGAAGCTTCAATATTTACTTCAAAATACAACTCAACTCAGCTACATAGAAAATATCATCCATAAATTATAATATTTGTTTTCATAAACATATTGCACAATATTACTTTCTGGAATTAGAAAATCAAACTTACTCTGATTTTTGTTTCAACACTAGAGTTGTAGTAATCACAGCAGCTACTTGTGCTTGCAAAATAATCCTTAACTGTCACTGAGTGGGGAGCCATATTTATAAAGTCTGTCATTAACCAGAATCTAAGCTTGGGAACACTGTTTGTGGACCAGAGTAAGTGTTCCCAAGTGTATTCATGAATCTGTGCCTTGGGAATAAGGCAGAAAATAACGATTTTCAGATATGTGTGTGTGAGGAGGGAGGTGAAGAAGGGAGACGTGAGGGAAAGATGGAGGGAGAGAGGTGGATAAAGAGGAAGGGAGTTAAAGAAAGATGGTGGAAAGAGGGCAAGAGGAAGTATAGGGAGACAGAATCCTAGAGATATGAGAGAAATATCACATGACATCTGATCAAAGTTGATATGACATTAATGTCAAAACCTTCTTGAGATAATAACACTATGTTTCCAACAGATAAAGGGAAGGTGAGGTGCCCTTGTCTTTAGTATTTTGATGTATTACTTGGAAATAAATTCCTAAAGATTATTCATATATTTCATGACAATACAAATAATGATGCTGCATGTTCCTGATGCTGATAATGAACAGTTCTAATGATAACCTCATAGAATGTCTTTATATGTACAGCTATCAATTATTTTTATTTAAAGTACTCAGTGAAAATATTTTTATCCACAATATACTTTCTGTAAGTTTTCAGGTTTGTATTTATTGCAAATTGCATTACCATGCTATATTTGCTGTGAAAACATTTGCTGAATGGAATATTTTAAACTCCTCCAAAGCTTAGTGTTTTGATAATGATTTAAACTATAAACAGTTAGTTATATGTAATTATGTGTGTATCTTAGTAACTTCCTTGGATATTCTTAACAGGGAGATACAGCATTAGGAAGCTTGCTGAGTTATCACAAGTCTCATAGTATCACAAAGTTTTGACTATATCCTGGCTTCTGGCACTGACTTGAATTATCATGATAATCCCTCACTCAGGAGTCCTCAGCACATATAGTGAATGGCTGCCACTAGATTCATATAGGACAAAGTTAAAAAACTGATGGTGGTTATTGGCTGGAGAGTAGAGTGACTATGGAAAATTTTAATAAATTTAATTAAAACTCAGGTACAATATCACGCACAATTTTTTGTCATAATTTCTTTGTTCATAAAATAGTCATTAAGAAAATTCTATAAGCTCTCCTTAGTGCAGGAATCAAAACAATGAGAGAATGAATCAGATACACCCAACTCTACCACACAGAGGTAAAGCTGAAATAGAACAAAAAGTAAAACAGAATTTGAGAATTGAAATGAGTAAATCTTGAAGGTCATGCGACTATGTGAACGATAAATGAACCAAGCTCAAATAGAGCACCAGGAAATGTGTAAGCAAGTAGGAGATACACATGTCACCATAGCGATTTCACCATACTGGGTTACATAATTTGGAGAAAATCTAAAGCACACTATGCTGTGAAGAAGCAAAGCCAAGAACTGTAGAACATGAGTCAAAGCTTGTCCCCATAGGCTGTGCGTCTTTCTTCAGGACGCCCAAGCTGTAGAAGGTTTTCAACTGATTGAATCAATCATAGATTATGGAGCCAATCAGCATTATTTGAAATCAATTTATTCTGAATTTAAATCGTATCCACATTGTTTTTATAAGTCCACATACACATCAAGGTCTGAGTGGCTTACTGGGAACTGTACTTTCACCTCACTGTTGTACAATAACGGCCATTGGAGTAGTGGTAAACATAAATCACAGGCAGGGACTTGGTAGTGACAAAGGCCTGAATTGCATGCATAATTTGATACTGGAACAGCAAACTCATGAGTTGTCAGTAGCATTTTGGTCGGTTTAGGGTGCAGTAACAAAACGCAATAGACCAAATTGTTAATAAACAGTAAAAATAACAGAAATTTAATTCTTCTGGCGTTGGGGGCTGGAATATAAGCCAATAGGTCTCTCTGACTGAGGTAAGATGAGAACAATCTTCAGTGGTACAGATTATCAACATTTTGTTGTATGCTCATGTGATGATAGTAGGAGAAAGCATATAGAAAAATTCTCAGTTCAGGTTTCCTGACATAATCATGCCCAAGAAAGCATATCCTTTAATATCATCACATCATGTGATAGTATGCCAACACACACTCTTTTGAAGACTGTAAATATTCGTTTACTGCAGTTGGAATGAATGGCTCACAACAGGCAGCAAAGTTCACAAAATCTGGCCAGATTTCTGCAGCATCCTGTGTGACACAAGACAATACTGGGCTAAAAATTTCAGAACTGATGATGCAGATTGCTGAAGACAGGTATGATAGGCTGTGCTTGATGCCATCCTCTGGCTATGCTACTCAGATTCTGCTAAAGGGAACAAAAGCAATGTCAGGTAGGCTGGGCGGTAATGCACGGTGGCAGTTAGAGTGCTGTGGAGTTTTGGATGGTAGTTAGATTTTAAAAGTCAAGTCAACAACATTTTAATATGGATTAGAAAGAAAGTTAGAAAAATATAGAAACAAAAGGTTGTCCACTATTTTAGCTACAGCAAATGATGAATAAAAATCTTGTTAAATGGGAAAAATAGAAATAGCAGAAATTTATGACACACTTATTACAGATTTGCTGCATTTGTAGCATGTAAAAGCATCTATTAAAGAGCGAACTTTAGATACTTAAATGGTGATTTAATGGGCAGGTCTGGAGTTCAGAAAACAGAGCCTAGCACATAGAGATCCAGGCACGTATAGGAAATAATTATCACTTGTGATTTTGAATAAGGAAAGTGAAAAGAAAGTCAAAATTATTGTTTTAATTTGTTTCATTATTGTTAAATTAGACTTTTGTCTTCTGATTGATTTTCAATATTTTGCTTACATACATTATTTGAAACATTCTGTAATATTTAAAGATGCATAAATGTTACTCATGATCCTACCATTCAATGGTGAACTAATAAATCTTTTGGTTTTAAGGAAATTTTTCTATGCATTCTATTTCAATTACTTGATAAAGACAGAAATTTTTTTAGCTTTTTGCTTTGGTTAAAATTACAGTAAAATAGGATCTTTTTATTTATTTCATTTTGCATAACAACCACAGTTCTCCCTCCCACTCACCCTGCATCTTTCCCCCACCCCACCCCTGATCTACTCCTCAGAGAGGGGAAGGCCTCCCAACCAAGTCTGGCATATCAATTTGAGGCAGGACCAAGCAACTCCCCTCTGTATCAGGACTGATTAAGGTATCCCTTCATAGGGAATGGGCTCCAAAAATCCATGGCTTGGGCAGTATGTGGGGCCACTGGCAGTGGGACCAGGATTTATCCCTAGTAAAACATGATCTTTAATAATCATATGGCACTATACTGTATGTGACACTTAACTCTTTAGCTGATGTCACTGATTTGTCATTTTCCTCCTTAGGCTATGACTGATAATTTGTAAATTTTGTTTTAGTCATAATTATACATTGTCATAATGACATTTATGTGTTAAATAAATATGTTACCTACTTAGTAATTGAAAAATAGTATGAACATTTGTTTTATGGAATTATAACATCACATGTTACTAAATAAATACTGTGAAAATTTAAAAGGAAGACTCTCTTTTTTAGCAAGAATAGCCCTCAAAGGTAGTGAAGCCTGTCTATTCACAGCTGCAGGAAGATAGAAGACCTGGATAATTGAGATGAGCCACTTAGGAATCAGTGAGAACAGAACTGATGTATGTATGTCATCTGAATTGGAGTGAATGATGTAGAGATACTTTTTAAACTTTGTATTTCTTGAAAAGAAAAGTTCTCAGACATCTTCAGACTTCCTCTCACAAGATATCCATTGAAAGGCTAATTCTCCAAACAGATTTCTGAGCTTCAACTTACCAAACACTCCCATCCCCAGTGAGCAATTTCTGCTTTTGCAAAATGGCAGAAAATGTCACATTTGACATCTATTCACCAAAAACAGTTTCACTCAAAGAGTCTCTCTTTGAAAGAAAGTCATATACATGCTGGCCTGAAGGAGTCTAAAATGAGATTGAAAACAAGCCTCCTTGAATTGGATAAGACCTTTTCTCTTTGGTGCTCTTTGCTTTTCTGCATCTCTGTTGTTCTGATTTTGTTCGATGTTATTTCTTTAGTCTCCTACCAACAGGTTTACATCAACATGATCTCTTTGTAACTCCTCTCAGTCAGTGATGAGTCAGTTTACTCTGGTAATTCTGCTTTTCAATTTGAATTTTATTTTGAATCTTTAGCTATGCAACTATTGGCATTCTTTCACTAACTTGTAATCCTATTTTGCTGTACATTTTTGAATGAGAGACAAATGAGCCAAGAAATACTTCTAAAGCAAATTTTCCTCTGTTAACACATACAAAAGATGTACTGCGTCTCTTTAAAAGTATCAGCAGATCTGAGTGGAAATGAAGGAAGTAGCAAACTTAGTTAATATGTAAGCTTCTACTTGGAAATAGAAAGATGCAGGTCGGAATGGGATGAGCTTGGTGATCTGGTGCTTGTGTAGTATGCAGGGATTGAGTTAGGTGTGTATCAGAACAGCAGCCAGGGAGCTTACTTTAATGTGAATGCCAACAATAATGAAAATCACAGCTTTCTCACTTAAACAAGCTATTAGTTTAAATAGGTATAAGTTATCTAGGTTTTGTGAGAAAATATAACACTATTAATTACTTGCATACAATGAACTTTTCACATTTTAGAAATCATAAAACAGGGTTGAAACAAATGTTTAAGGATGTAATTTTCTAAGAAAATTATTTCAAACCAAAAGTTTAAATTGAATTAATTCTAAAAATATGAAAATAATGAAATGTCAAATTCAAGACAATTCCCTCAGTACCCAAGGTGAGCACATAAAGGAAACAATATTTCTTGTGGTTGAAAGACACTTTAAATTATTAATGTATACTCATTCCTGTAAGATATTATTACATATGACCAAAGTTGGAATCCTTTAGAAATTGAATTTAATATAGTCTAAGCGAGAGACTGACCCCCAGCTCCCATCCTGCCCAGCCCGGACTTCCCTTCTGGACCAGAGGTGAGTGCCCGGGCTCAGCCTAGACACCATCCCTGGGCACCAGCCACTCCAGGAAAACCTGCCCAAATTGGCCCCAGGTTCTGGCCACTGGGCAGGTTCCCTTCTAGCCCTACCAGGAAGGCTCCCCTTCTTCAAAACCCACTGCAGACCCTGCAATCTCCACGCCCCGCCCCCACACCCATCTGCCAGAGACCCCAGCCACTTCCTGAGGCTCAAAGACCAGCTCCCAGCTCCCATTCTGCCCCAGACTTCCCTTCTGGACAAAATGTGAGTGTCTGGGCTCAGCCTAGATCCCATCCCTGGGTACCAGCTACTCCAGGGAAGACCTGCCCAACTTGGCCCCAGGTTCTGGCCACCAAGCAGGTTCCCTTGTAGCCCTACCAGGAAGGCTCCCCTTCTCCAAGATCCCCTGTAAACCCTGCAACCTCCACACCCTGCCCCCACTCCCATCTGCCCGAGACCCCAGCCACTTCCCAAGACATAGAGACCTGCCCTCAGCTGCCATCCTGCCCCCCGAATTCTCTTCTAGACAAGAGCACCCATCCTGCCCCAGACTTCCTGTCTGGACAAGAGCTCCCATCCATGATGTTTGCAGGCAAAAGGATGGATCTAGAAAAAATCATCCTGAATGAGGTAACCAAGACTCAGAAAGACAAATATGGTATGTACTCACTCATAGGAGGATACTAGATGTGGACAAGGATGACTGGACTGCTACTCACATCACCAGGGAGGCTACCTGGAAAACAGAACCCCAAGAAAGACACGGGGATCGCCCAATGACAGAGAAATGGATGAGATCTACATAGGCAGCCTGGACATGAGTGGGAGCAATGAACTGCTAGGGTCGAGGGAAAGAGAGCGGGAGATCCCAGCTGGATCAAGAACAGAGAGGGAAAACAAGGAATAGGAGACCATGGTAAATGAAGACCACATGAAAATAGGAAGAAGCAAAGTGCTAGAGAGGCCCACAGAAATCCACAAAGATACCCCCACAATAGACTGCTGGGAATGGTCGAGAGACAGCTCGAACTGACCTACACTGGTGATGGGATGGCCAAACATCCTAATTGTCATGCTAGAAAACCCATCCAACTGAGGATGCAGAGATCCATGGCTAGGCTCCGTGTGGAGCTCCGGGAGCCCAATTAGCGAAAAAGAGGAGGGTTTATATGAGCAAGAATTGTTGAGACCAAGGTTAGATAAAGCACAGGGATAAATAGCCAAACGAATGGAAACACATGAACTATGAACCAATGGCTGAGGGGCGCCCAACTGGATCAGGCCCTCTGAATGGGTGAGACAGTTGATTGGCTTGATCTGTTTGGGAGGCATCCAGGCAGTGGGACAGGGTCCTGTGCTCATTGCATGAGTTGGCTGTTTGAAACCTGGAGCTTATGCAGGGTTGCTTGGTTAGGCCTGGGAGAAGGGAACTGGACCTGCCTGGACTGAGTCTACCAGGTTGATCTCAGTCCTCGGGGGAGGCTTTGCCCTGGAGGAGGTGGGAATGGGGGATGGGCTGGGGGGAACGGAGGGGGCAGGAGGGGGGAGAACAAGGGAATCCGTGGCTGATATGTAGAACTGAATTGTATTGTAAAATTAAATTAAATTAAATTAAATTAAATTAAAAAAATAATATAGTCTAAGCAACAGGATAGATGAAATTGTCCTTGAACATGAGGACAAGTAGGCAAATGCAGTGTTTTATATGGGCTGCAACCAGAAAGTGTAGTCTAGATTTATGATGGGTCTTCTTAAGTCTAATAATAAGATTAAAAAGTCCCTCACAGGAGTGGTGAGTAGCTTTGGTTTTAGGTGATTCTAGACTTCCATTTAAGTTGACAACCAAGATTAGTCACCATAGTAAATTATTATAGTGTGCATTTGACAGCGATTTTGAGATAAATGTTGGTAAAGGGAATGCAGGGTTACAAATAATTGACAAACATGTTTATTGTTGTAATCCATAATTTTGTTATATTACTGTATAATATAAAACTTACCACAGTGCATGGCAGCAACCTTTGAGAGGACTGAGCTGTACTTGTCTTTATACAAATGTGTGAAAATTGCAGACAATAAGATTATGTAGCTTGCACTAGTGTTCTAAGTAAGAATAAATCACTCAAGTCTTGAGTATACATAATCCACTGTGGTACAGGGCTACTCTTGAGCAAATCTACTGCACCCTGGATTACCAAAGAATTTCACATAAGAGTGTTCACCATTAACATATAAGATCAGGTTCCCACATGACAAGAATGTAAGCAAGCCTCAAAATACTCTGGGTGTATTTGACATTAGTCATTAGAGAAAATTCCATAAACTGTAGAAATTTCTTCCTATGCTCCTTTACAACCTGGTCTTGAATATTTGCTAGAATTTGCTAACCATCACCAAATGTTAGTATCTTGAAGATGGCAAAGGAGTGAAAAGAATAGAAAGTAAAATCTTTTTAGTTACAGAAAAATCATAAAACATGGAAGGCTTATCGAGTTATTAAACTGCCCAGACAAAACAGGCACTTTGGCAAAGAAGTGAGAGTGAGAAGAGTTAAGATTTAAACAACTGGAATGGGTCTAACATGATTTCTGTTGGAAGCAGAGCAATAAGGATTAACAAGATATGCTTAGTGATGCAGAAGACTATTGTCAGACTATGAGGAAAATGTTTAACAGTGTCTTTGTCTGTCACTCCAGAAATTTTAAAACTGCCACATTCAGTGGAATTTTTGTGACCTGGGATTTCAAAATCTAAATATTGTACAGCAAATCTCATCTTGTACTGTAGATACACAATGTCAAAAACACCATCCTTGGAGAAAGCCAGTGATTGAGGAGTGCCTAGGAATATTTGCTGGCATTTGTATGGAAGACCTTATACAAGGGCCTACTGACAAAGTATTCCCAAGAGATCCTCTGGTCCTTATTCGCTTTCTTCCTTTCTGTTGTCTCATCATACTCCTGAGAATATAGTAGGTATCTTAAAGAAGGTAAATTCACTTGGTTATTCAGGTATTTGCATCCATCAGCACACCCCAATCTGAACTAAACCACGGATATGATAAAGTATACCAGTATATTGGGATCACATGTTTTAGTTTGTTGTGATTTTCATATTTTATTTTCTGCCTTTAGAAACTGGAAAGAGGATCTAGAGAAATGTCTCAGCTTTTAAGAGCACTGACTGTTCTTATAGAGGCCTCTTGAGTTCCTAGCACTCACATGTGACTCACAAACAATATAACACTAATCCAAAGGATTCCAAGCATTTCTTTATCCAATGATAGCTCATAAAAATAGATAGTAGATAGATAGATACATAGATAGGTAGATACATAGATAGATAGACAGAGAGATCTTTAAAGAAACTAGAAGACAAGAATAGCAGGAAAGACGTTAGCTTATGGTCATGACAGACTGCTGACATCACAGCCCAATTCCAAGGAAAAGATCCATTCTTTTCCACACTGACCACCTATACTTTGAAACCAGGACCTTCCATGGATAAAATCCATCTTGTACTATAGTTTCATTATTCCTGGGGCTCACTGTTAGTAGATGAAAAACCCAAGCACATGTACAAGTCTTTTTCAGTTCTGTGAAGCCATGGACATACCCCAGGAGCATAGTTGCATGGTAGACCAACAACAGGTACATGAGGATGTTAGTCTTGATAAACATAGCTCAGGTACTTGAGTTTTTCATCACTGTTTACTCAGTAAGCCTTTCTCTTGCTCTCTTCACCCTACTCCTCTCTGTCACATTAGCTTGATATCTAAATATTAGTGTGAGCATGCAGACCCTGGGGGTTCTGAAAACATATTTAACATTTTTTTTCTGTATCAGTTTAGGTTGGTTTTGCCCCAGTTTTCTTATATGAGGTCCTTAGGAAGAGAGGTATGGCACTGAGCTCAAGTAGTCCAAATTACTTAAAATATGTCCTTTATAATGTAGGTAATGTGGCTAGTTGATTTCCAAATTAAACTCACAAAATAAGTAATACAGAAGTAGTATCCTAGATGATAAAGCATTTTAAAATGAGATTTCTTTCAATGGTACATGCACTCCTGTGTATGCAAAGCTAGAATTTATACAGCAGATCTATCATTTTCAATAATGGAACAGAATATGTCAGTGTATAGCCAGTATATGTGAAGCTCTGGATTCAAATTGAGAATAACATTTATACTAATGGTTTGTAAATGCTTCTAATATTTGTTAGCCTTTCTACTTAAAGTGGTTTCTAAAACAATGTAACATATGTGCTTTTTATTTATAATTATTTTTTAAAATTCTTTTATTTAGAAAAAAAATTTCATTTATTTTACACACCAATCAAAGATCCCACTCTTCCCTCCTCCCGCTCCCCTAGATTCCCCTCCTAACCCACCCCATCCTCCCCCACAAGAAGGCAAGGCCACCCATGGGGAGGCACATTCAATAGAGAGAAGCCCAAGACCTTTCCCCTGCTTCAAGGCTGCAGGAGGTGGAGGTGTCCCATCATGGGGAGTGGGCTCCCAAAAGCCTGCTCATGTACCAGGTATGGATTCTGATCCTACCACCAGGGGGCTCCCCAAGCAGATCAAGCTACACAATTGTCTCACCATGCAGAGGGTCTAGTCCAGTCCCATGCAGTCTCCACAACCATTAAATCAACTTTCATGAGTTCCCACTAGGTTGGTTTGGTCATCTCTTCAGGTTTCCCCATCATGATCCGGATGCATGTGCTCATAGAATCCCTTTTCTCTCTCTTTGACTGGACATCTGAAGCTCTGCCTGGTGTTTGGTTGTGGATCTGCTTTCATCAGTCATTGGAGAAAAGCTCGGTGATGACAGTTAGGGTATTCACCAGTCTGATCACTGGGGTAAGCCAGTTCAGTTCAGGCACCCTCTCCACCATTTCTAGTAGTCCAAGCTGGAGTCATCCTTGGGAATTCCTGGTAACTTCCCTAGCCCCGGGTTTCTCTCTATCCCCATAATGTCTCCTTCTATCATGATATCTTTTTCATTGCCTTCCTCCTCCATCCCTGTTCCAACTCAACTGTCCCATTTCCTTATGTTCTCATCCCCCACCACCTCCCCTCCATTGACCACCCCCCATCCCCAGTTTACTCATGGAGATCTCATCTATTTCCTCTTCCCAGGGTGATCCATCTTTGGGTCTTCCTTGTTAGATAGCTTCTCTGGAGCTGTGGGTTGTAGTCTGGTTATCCTTTGCTTTATATCTAGTATCCACATATAAGTAGGTACATACCATGTTTGTCCTTCTGAGTCTGGATTACTTCACTCAGGATGATATTTTCCAGATCCATCCATTTGCCTGCAATTTCATAATGTCATTGTTTTTCTTTGCTGAGTAGTACTCCATTGTGTATATGTACCACATTTTCTTGATCCATTCTTCAGTTGAAGAGCATCTAGGTTGTTTCCAGGTTCTTGCTATCATGAATAATGCTGCTATGAACATAGTTGAGCATGTGTCCTTGTTGTATGATTGGGTATATGCCCAAGAGTGGTATAGCTGGGTTTCAAAGTAGATTGATTCCTAATTTTCTACAGAAAAGAAAGAGGCAATACTAAACATTGTATCTATTTTCTTCTCAAGTAAAATTTATTTAACTATTAGCCAGTGAGTCTCAAGTTTCAAGCAGTTTCCATAGAACCACATGCATAGTCTTCAGTTCTCAATTACACTTAAATTGAATAGACATTTTTGAAAAAAACATATGATTGTGAGGATAGTCTTTAATGGCTGAGCCACCTCTCCAGCTCTATTCCATATGCTAGGTTGGCTCTCCCAGGCTGGATGCAGGGGAAGGAGCTTGATCCTGCCTCAACTTGATGTGCCATAGTTTGTTGATGTCCATGGGAAGCCTAACCCTTTCTGAACAGAGATGGAGGAGGCATGGAAGTGGGGAAGGCTACAGGGGAGGAGGGGGGAGCAGGGAACAGGTGGAGAAGAGGAAGGGGAAACTGTGATCTAGGTGTTCAATAAATGAAAAATATTAATTAATAAAAAATTTGAACATGCTGATTACCACAGTCATTTCACTTCAAAAGAACAAAAAAATCAATCATCTTGCTCTAGTTGAAGGAGAGAGTAAGGCAAGCAGCAGGGATCCAAAGCAATGAGGATAAAAATTGACACTACAAATATGTAGTGTATTTTTTACTCAAATTCTATAACTTCAGTATAATATTGTATAGGTTATTGGCTATACATAAGCACTGCAAGATCAAAAAGATGATAAGACCAAATCTCTAAAATATAATGCCCCCAAGCTTTGCATGTCGTAGATTTGCTCATGACATAGGGGTACTTATACATATTTCAATCCTGTCATCAGCCACATGAAACAGCAGATAACTAAAAAGGATTAACTTTTTCCCCTGGAAAAACCATTTAGTCTACAAGAATAATGAATACATAGTTTTCACAACTAAAGCCGCACTTATATTTAACTTTTTAACCACTAACTTATTATAATTATAATAAATTTTAGTTAAATTTTAATTTCAATAAGATATTACAAATAAGGAAAAATGTAGTTTCTAATAAAATTCTAAACTCACCACAACCCCTCAGGAAATTCCAAAGTGCAGGATACACTCCATAGTTCATGTTGCCTAGAGGAAAAGAGCTGGGTTTATGATAACATGCCTGTCAGGAATTTTGTAAAGAAATTCATAGTTACGGGCAAAGCAGAGGAAGGTATAGACAATATTTTCCATTCCACTCTCATATAACACACACACACACACACACACACACACACACACACACACACACACACACACACACATGTAGATAGATGACAGATACATGATAGATAGATAGATAGATAGATAGATAGATATAGATAGATAGATAGATGATAGATAGACAGATAATGTGATGTATAGACAGAGATACAAATACATAATTTCCTTTATGTATTTGTCTGTGGACATGACTAGGTAGTAACACATTTATCTATCATGAACAGGGACCTGGATTCAACTCCCAGGACAAAAGCTAAAGAAATCCTTTATAACAACCTCCTTTCTAATTGTAAGCTTTGGCTTAGCACATGATAGATGTGATTGAGAAATGATTTCTTTAAACCTTTCAACATCCATTACTGTCAAACACACTAATTTAGCCAGAAATCTTTATGGTGTCAGCTAAAAATTGGTTTGTTTTATAGCATACTACATGCATTTGAGTCCATTGTCCAGTCCGTGCCTTCCAGTCTCTATAACCTGCATATGGAGCATTTTCAAGTGTGAAATTAGGATATATATGTGTGTATATATATATATATATACATATATATATATATATATGTGTGTGTGTGTGTGTGTGTATTATTTTGTGTATATATATATGTGTGTGTGTGTGTGCGTGTGTGTCTATTTACAAGTGTATATGTGTGTACATAAGTATAGATATATATTTGTTTATATATTTAACCAATGTAAGTTAAAGTAAAAAATGCCCTCATACTAATGACTTAAATATGAATTATTTAGATTCATAATCCACAATTTTTTAGAATTTAATGTCTATATAGTGTATCATATAGATTCATCTAAACAGCTAGAATATTTTGATGATATGAAAATGAAGACAACACATATATGGTAATTCTATGAGGAGCTTGAAAATCACTATAGCATACTAAGTTAATCACAACAATTGAAGTTATTGCTTTTAGTAATTTTAATATTTAGAACATCTGTTCTTATTTGTAACTAAGGAAATAGATACACATTTTAGTGACTTTTTACTAAATACTCTAATTATGACTTTCTTAAATTCAGCATCAAAGCAATTTAATGCCTTTCATTTGTTGACATTCTGAAATCCAGACGACAAACTATCATAATATATTTCACAAAATTTGAATTCATTTTTTAGTTCAATAAGTAATCTTGCTAATTGTTTTGGACCTAATAGTAGTTCATGAAACCACAGAAATTAATAAAAAAAAATGCACTTGGCCTCATGCTATCCTTATTCTATACAAAACAAACCTTTTTTGTTTTGTAACTAGCAAAGGCTAAATCCACCATGCAGCTTAATGTGCCACTTGCAGAGGCCTCATTCCCGCCATACTGCAGGTCAAGCACACATGCCAGGAACCCGCCAGTAACTCAAACGGGCAGCTGCTGCTCATTTGAGAGAGACAATTAGGAAGCTGTTTTTAGCTCCGTTTTAGAATCTTTTCTCAGGTTTTAGGTGGAAACTCTTGCCCTCTCGTTGGGCGCCATTTGTAGCTTGAGTTTTTCTGCCTTGCCCACAGTCAGGACAAATCTCTGTCACCCGCCAGTCCCACAGCCGCTCAGACCCAACCAAGTAAACACAGAGACTTATATTGCTTACAAACTGTATGGCCGTGGCAGGCTTCTTGTTAACTATTCTTATATCTTAAAATAACGCATTTCTACAAATCTATACCTCGCCACGTGGCTGGTGGCTTATCGGCGTCTTCACATGCTGCTGGTCATGGCGGTGGCTGCAGTGTCTCTGGTCATGGCGGCGGCTGCAGCCAGTCCTTCTGCCTTCCTGTCCTTTTATTTCTCCTCTCTGTTATTCCCGCCTATCCTTTCTGCCTAGCCACAGCCGATCAGGTTTTATTTATTGACCAATCAGAACAACTTGACATACAGACCATCCCCCAGCACAGCCAAGTGCAGACCATCTCAAACACCTGCACTCAGGCCCATGGTCCTAATCATCCTCTATATGGACCTGCTGGGTAACGCCACAAGGAACCTGAGAATGGGCTCCCACAGGACATACAGAACATCCCCCAACACTATTTTTTTTTTTTTTTTTTGGTTTTTCTAGACCCGGTTTTTCTGTGTAGTTTTGGTGCCTGTCCTCGATCTCGCTCTGTAGATCAGACAAGCCTCGAACTCACAGAGATCTGCTTGGCTTTGCCTCCCAGGTGCTGGGATTAAAGGTGTGCACCACCACCACCCAGCACTATCCTTAGTCTTGTGATATCCATAGTCTTATGACAACCATTATGTCATTCCTAATGTAATGCAGAACTGAAGTAGATAGCAAACTACTGGGTTGTGATGTTCTTAAAGATGACCGTATGCTGCATTAATTACAAAAATATTCCTTTGCATTTTTAATCAAGCCACAGTCAAGCTGCTTTTTAATACCAGATTTCGCAGAACCAAAGCAAGTCACATTCTAGAAGGAAAGACATATTTAAGTAAAGACATGAAAGACTAGGAACCATCTTTTCAATGTGCTCTAGATGAGATATATTCATATTTAATAATTAAATAACAGAATGTAGAAGCAATAAATTGAAACTGTGAACTGAAAATATATTTTCTATAAAAATTTATTTTTAAGACTTAAATGTAAATTTTAATGAACAAAATAAACTAGTGAAAGCAGATACTTTATAAGTATTCATCCTAGTGACACATTAATATATTGTAAGAATTAAGGCTAGCTTCACAGTTAATGGTAGTGGTAATAAAGGAGCTTAAATAGGCACCAGCCTTAGACATTTAATACACATGATAATGACAGAAGTGTTAAGAAAAAGGGGCTGTGATGATAAGCATGCAATTCAGAAAAAATAAGCTTATACTTTTGATAGCTGTTTTTTTTCAAGCCTTTCTCTATGCATTTGTATCTACCACACAAAAATAGGGTTGCATTATGCCCATCTTTTGATAGAATTGGTTTGCATCAATTAGCAGTATCATAGGGAATGCACTCTATAATTGCAAATGTAGTCAGCGCAACCAGTTGGAAAGCAATTTATTATTCTACCTCAGAAAAAGATCATATTCTTTGAAAGGAATTAAAGCTTATGATTACAAATGAATATATTATGCTTAGGTTATACAGTTTTCCAACTGCGTTGTAGAGTGTTGACAATCCTCTCTGAATTGTTGTATTAAACTATTTCCTTTTGTTGTCTAAGTTTGATGTTTCATTTATATTTTCAGTCTGGTTTTGTTTGTTTATTTGTGTGTGTGCTTGTGTGTGTGGTCTAAAGTGCTATTTAATATCACCTGTACTTTATTATTTGCCATATAAAATTAATTTCAACTATATATTACAATTAAGAATTTTTTATGTTTTAGCTTAAACTTCTGAAATAATCTTCTAGGTTAATGTTACATAAACATTGTAGGTGGCATCAACATATTTCTTTATAAATATATATTTTATTCATATTTAAATGATATTTTTGTGCTGTCGTCATGCTATGTTGAAGATCATAGGGATTTCTTCTACTGTTTTACATGATGAATAAATTTCCCTTTCATAGGCCTTCTAGACATAGAACAAACAAATATGAATTTACAGAGACAAAGGGCTGGAACAGGTTCAAGACAAAGTTACAACAATGAGAGAAGGAGATGGATACCAGTTCCCACTCCTATCTAAGAATCTATATGCAATTGACGTCTGCATAAAGGGAACTTAATCAAGCTAGTTGAGAGAAGGCTCAACTGCTAAGAGCCCATATTACAGAAGACCTGGGTTTGGTTCTCAGCATCCATGTCAGATAAAACCTAAATACATTTAACTACAGGTCCAGAGGGAACCAATCTCCCTGTTCTATGCAAGTAGGTGCACACATATGCTACTCACACATAAATAAAAAAAAATCTTTAAAACATAAGATTTCATAGGTGTGTTAGGGGTGAATCTTGGAGGACTTGGAACATAAGTTAGTTTTCTCCAAAGGAGTCTCACTGGGTACATTAACCATACTGAAGAGTATAGGCTCCATGGCAAGCAGTAGACAGCCAACACAAAACGAACCTAATGATAATTTTTGTCCCATGTTCCTTTGTTTAATATTCATTTTCCTGCGTGCACGCGTGCGCGCACGTGTGTGTGTGTGTGTGTGTGTGTGTGTGTGTGTGTGTGTGTACACGTGTGTGGGGGGAGGGTGCATGTGTGTGTTTCTCATACTTTTTTCTAGAATTCATTTTTTATTTATTTCTTTTTCATTTTTCTGTTTTCTAAGAGAGAGAGAGAGAGAGAGAGAGAGAGAGAGAGAGAGAGAGAGAGAGAGAGAGGAAAAGAAAAGCGGTTTCAGTTTGGTGAATAAGGACACGGGGAGGAAGTGGGAAGAAATGAGAAGGGAAACCTGATCAGAACATATTGTATAAAACTTTTTTCAGTTCAAAAATAAGAAAAGTATTTTTGCTTCCAGCAAGTTATATTTTTATAATACATTTTCATACATACAATTTGTACATTGAGTTTAAAATCACATTACTGAGTATGCAGAAAACCTCTTTGAAGTTCCAATGGCAGTAAATTTTATTCATAAAATGTAAAAATACTACTTTAAAATGAAGCTTCCCTATACTAATAAATATTCTAGAAGCATCAATTAGACTTGGTGAATGAAATAAACAAAAAAACTTAATCAAGATAGTTTAGAGAAGGCTCAGCAGCTATGAGCCCATATTACAGAAGACCTGGGTTTGGTTCTCAGCATCCATGTCAGATAAAACCTAAATGCATATAACTACAGGTCCAGAGGGAACCAATCTCCCTGTTCTATGCAAGTAGGTGCACACATATGTTACTCACACATAAATAAAAAAAAATCTTTAAAACATAAGATTTCATAGGTGTGTTAGGGGTGAATCTTGGAGGATTTGGAGCATAAGGACTGGCAGATAATTTTATCAAAATTTTGACAAAACACATTTCATGCATACATTGAATTTTCTCTCTATCATATGAACATAGAATAAATGTTAGTAGAAC
This sequence comes from Peromyscus leucopus, assembly GCF_004664715.2. NCBI lineage: Eukaryota > Metazoa > Chordata > Mammalia > Rodentia > Cricetidae > Peromyscus > Peromyscus leucopus. The sequence continues at coordinate 42,805,936 of NC_051076.1, forward strand.
ATAGAGCTTACTTCACATGTTTTATAAACACATTTGGATTCATTCTAAAGACTAGCAAAGTTTATTTGATTGTGCAGTTAATTATTCCAATATTCTACCTGGACATTAATAATACAAACACAGTTTTAAATTTAAAATTATTATGCTCAATTATATATATGTGTGTGTGTGTGTGTGTGTGTGTGTGTGTGTGTGTGTGTGTTTGTGTGTGTATAAAATTGGATTTTTGAGACAGGGTTTCTCTGTGTAGCTGGGGCTGTGCTCGAACTCACTCTATAGACCAGGCTGGCCTCAAACTAAGAGATCTGTCTGCATCTGTCTCTGAACTGCTGGGGTTAAAGTTGTATACCACCATGTCTACCTTATTTTTATATGTTTAAATTTCTAAATTTTCAAGTATTTTACCTCTATTTTAGAAAACCTAATAATAATATGAATGTGATAATAGTTTTCTCTTTTAAAATGTTTCTAAATCACATAATCAAAAAAAGGTTTTGGAACACTAAATGACTTGATCTTTTCCCTCCAGGATTACCCTCTTAGATTCCTTGGAGTTTTCATTGCACTGTGTTTCCAACTTGCTCCAGAAATGCCTGCCAATTCCAGTTGTTTCTCCCAGGATTTACTCCTCTGTAGCTTTGTTCCCAACACCACCCACCCCCAGTCCACCCACAAAATAGATTCTATTTTCCCTTCCCAGAGAGATCCTTGTACCCACCCCCACCTTAAGCATTCCTTCTTACTTAGCCTCTCTGGATCAATGACTGTAGCATGATTATCTTTTGCTTTAACACTAGTATCCACTTATAAGTAAATACCATGTTTGTCTTTCTGAGTCTGGGTTACCTCACTCAGGATTATTTTTTTCAAGTTCTATCTATTTGCCTGCAAATTTTATGATGCCACTGTTTTTGACAGCTGAGTTATACGCCATTGTGTAAATGTAGTACATTTTCTTTATTCATTCTTCAGTTGAAGGATATCTAGGTTGTTTCCAGTTTCTGGCTATTATGAATAAAGCTGCCATGAGCAAGTGTACTTGGGATAAGATGAACCATACTTTGGGTATATGCCCAGAAGTGGTATTGAGGTAAATTGATTCCCAGTGTTCTGAGAAACTGACATAATAATTTCTGAAGTGACTGTACAACTTTGCACTCCTAACAGCAATGGAGGAGTGTTCCCCTTGCTCCACATTCTCCCCAGCAGAAGTTGTGACTTGTATTTTTGATCTTAGCCATGCTGACAGGTTATTTTGATTTACATTTCCCTGATGGCTAAGGATGTTGAACATTTCTAAGTGTTTCTCTGCCATTTGAGTTTCTTCTATTGAGAACTCTATGTTGAGATCTGTGCCTCATTTTTAAATTGGATTAATAAGTTCATTGATGTGTCTAATTTCTTGAATTCTTTACATATTTTGGATATTCACACTTTGTCACACCGGGAGTTGGTGAAAATTTTTTTCCATTCTGTGGGCTACCTTCTTGTCCTACTGATTGTGTCCTTTGCCTTAGAGAAACTTTTCAGTTACATGAATTGCCATTTGTTGATCTTAGTGCCTGCACTATTGGTGTTCTGTTCAGGAAATTGTCTCCTGTCCCAGTGCATTCAAGGCTATTCCTCGTTTTCTCTTCTATCAGTTTCAGTGTGTCTGGATTTATCTTGAGATCTTGATTTACTTGGCCATGAACTTTGTGCAGAGTGATGTAGATCTGTTTTTATTCCTCTGTATGCTGACATCCAATTAGACAAACACCATTGGTTGAAGATACTTTTTTCCCCATTATATGTTTTTGGCTTTTTAATAAAAAATCAAGTGTATATAGGTGTGTACATTTATGTCTGGGTATTCTTCGATTTGATTTGATTGATCAACACGCCACTTTTTCAGTAGAGCTTGAAATGAGGGATGGTGATACCTCCAGGAGTTCCTTTATTGTACAGGATTGTTTTAACTATACTGTTTTTTATTCCTTTTGAATTTGAGTATTGTTCTTTCAAGGTCTGCAGAAAATTGTGTTGGAATTTTGATGGGGATTGAATTGAATCTGTCCATTCTTTTTTTTTTTTTTTTTTTTGATAACCATTTTTACTAGGTTAACCCTGCCAATCCACAAGAATGGGAGATCTTTCCATTTTCTTATATCTTCTTCCATTTCCTTCTTCAAAGACTTAAAGTCTTTAATCATACAAGTATTTCAATTGCTAGATATCACATGGCTCTGCCACCATGACTTTCCAGCCATGATGGACTTTACTGTTAAAATGTAAGCCAAATAAATGTTTCCTTCCTCAGATGCTTTTGATAGTAGATTTGTTGTAGCAACATACTACACAGTGCATTAGTCAGATCCTGAGCTATCAATGGCTCAATACTGTTCCATTTTATTTAGATTTATATTGATTTTATTTATTTTTATTTACATTTTTAGGTTTATACTCTTTTTATTCCAAAATTTATTTATGTTACCTTAGAAAAATTTTACAAATGAAAACCAAACATATCTCAATATTAATTTTCCTTGTTTCTAGTATGATTTGGAAGAGATCTTGGACAACTAACTCTAAGAATTTAATGCTACAATTCCAGAAAAATGTGGGTGACCTGTGTTTAACTAGATCCTCAGAGGCTTCTTGTATGAGCAACTTACTATAGTAGATAATTTAATAATCTGCTATTCTCTAGCTGATATTTTTTCATGAAATGTTTATGGCTCTTGTTTGTCATTTTTACTTTGTAATTTTCTTATTTAGTTAGTCAGTTATTGTGGCATTTATCTCTGTATGTGTGTGTATGTGTGTGAGTGAGTGAGTGAGTGAGTGAGTGAGTGAGTGAGTGTGTGTGCCACATTACATGACTGCCTTCCAGAATCAAGGTTGTTATGTTGAATATCCAGGAGCTCAACTTACATGTGCTTGTCAGCTGCCTAATACGTGGGCTAGGTTCTAAGCTTGGGTTCTGAGTAAGACTGTTAAGTGCTCTTAACCACTGATCTATCTCTACAACTCTAGCCTGATTTCCCAAGAGTAACTATTTACCATTTTGAAACAATGAAATCTGGCACCAGGTTCTTGAACAAATCATATGGAAGAAAAATACACCAAGAAGTTTTGTTAGTTCCATCACTTTGAACAAGCTATTATGTACCAAGTGGAGCCTAAATCCCTAAAGTAGGATATAAAGATGTTTGTTGAAGTTTAACTTGTAATGCCACAAATGTATTAAAAACTTCAAAGTTTTTATATTTGTGACTAACAACAGGTCAGATAATGATGTTAAAAATTAGATAAATGTTTTTACTAGGGAATAATATCTTTGACAAATGACTATCAATATCTCTGGAAAACCTAAGCAACAAAAAAGCTTTACACTAAATGTAATTGGATCCTTCCCTAGAGTTGGGTCACCTCTCTTGTCTGAGGACTGAGACTGAAAAGTAGTTCAATTGATCCTTGTTACCAAGTTCACATTCTTTGTTGTGTTGACATAAAGCAATGTTCTGCATTTAAGATATAAACAACCTACTAGAGATTCAACCATCTATTCATTTATTTAAGAGTAAAACTACTGATGATTTGATGAAGTTACTAAAAGTTCTTCAGTAAGATGAGACTCTGACAAAGTGAAGTGAAGGACAGCCTCTGTTGTGCAATGAGGCTCATAGAAGTTCACCACTGAAATTCTGATTCCTGTTACAGATCCTTTTTCTTATCACTGTCCTATTTTCAATAGAAGAGTTGTTTGGATGATGCCCATTAAATTTATATTTGTATTCTGTAGTTGATATCACATTTATGAAAATAATAATAATTCATCTCTGAAATCATATTTCATTGAAATTCTGCAGATAAAAAATTCTGTATCAAATTCAATGTTATAACAAGAATCTCTCCTGTCTTTCTATCAATAAAGGAGATCATGGCCTGAATAAAAGGCTTACTAAATTGTTGGAGGTGTATGGCAATGAAATTTGCATGCAAGATATCAGGAAGCAGCTACTGACAATGCAATTTTAGGAAACTACATGAAACATCTGTTTTAGGCACAGCTGTAGCACAGTTCTGAAACTCACAGCTGATGGAGGAACATGGAGTGAGGCCATCTTGCAAATACCAAGTTTGCCAAGACCCATGTCTCTGCTGTCACCATTGCCAGAGGGAGAATTATATTTTACTTCTGCTTTCCAAACTCACAGAAGCTCATTTTGGCAAAATTAAAATCACGTCTGTAAGCCCAGAAGTAACTGAAGCATGAGATAAGTCCAGATTACAAGTCAGTGCTATCCAGTAAAAGGTCATCACACATTACAGAGATCAGGACCTGCAGAACAGTCTCTATGCTATGGATTTGGAACCTAGCCCATTGGCAACACAAGACAGAGCCATTTGTGGGTAGAAGAGAAAGGAAGACAAGTTTCAGGGGTGAATTGATGGTGATAAACCCACTGAGAGTGGATAATTGTTTAGGATACCTTGATCTAATAGGCAAGTGAAAATATTTAAGAAAAAATAAGACATAGAATTTAATGGTTTGCCTTTTTTACTCCCATTTTGTTTCTCCTTATCTCCTTCCCTCCTCCCCAAACCTCTGTCTTGGTCTCTTTTCCTTCCTGAGGAAGAAATGAAGGGCATGCAATCATACTTATTAAGTGAAATGACTAATCCCTTGGGAATAGAGGAACTCTCTAAGTACTCTGGAGGGGAGAGATGACTGATGTCTCAGGGGAATTTAGAAGTTTAAAGATCACATTGGCTTGGTCACAGATGAAACTATCATTGTATTTCCTCTGAGATTTTCATCTCTGATGCAGCATTCTGAACTAAACATTACATGTTCTCCCTTGAATCCTACTAATGAGAAATTATTACAATTTAGTGTATAAAAATTTTTAGGTTGATCTTATAAAAGTATTATGTTGAATTCATAAATCCATACAAAATATATAAATTTTGTTCACTTGTGTTTTCCCTGATCTTTATTCCTTCTATCTTATACTCTCCAATATTATATATTAAATGTATGTGTATATTTTTATTACTTTTTATTTAAAACACTTTTTAAAATTAAATATATTTTGATCATATACTTCCATTTCCCCAAAGTCATCCCAGGTATTCTCCCCTTCACAAACTATCCAATTCAAGTTTTTTCTTCTCTAAAAATAAAATCCAGTACAATAACAACAAAAACCTGAAATAAAAAAAAAAAACACCAAAAGAGGAAAAAATAAATAAAAATCACAAAACTGTAACCAAATTAAATCATACACACACAACCCTCCCCCCCCAAAAAAAACCCAAAACAAAACAAAAGCAAAAAAAACAAAAAACAAAACAAAACAAAACAAAAACCTGTGGATTCCATTATATGTTGCTCAATTAATCCTGAACATGAAGCCTGTCCTGGAATGGTTGAAATACCTATTGGAGAAAACTGATTTCCCCTCTCATAACAGTTAGTTATAAGTGATCATTCAGTTGTTAATCTTTACCCCAGTAAGTTGGTTTCCATTAATTTATTCATTAATTTAAAAAAAGTATAATAAGCTATAAGAAAAACTATCATTTCAGAGTTTGACAAGACAAGCCAACAGAAGGAAAAGAGCCCAAGAGAATGGAGCGAATTAGAGACCCATTGCCTCATCCACTCAGGAATTCTATATAAAAACACTAGACTGAAATCCATAATGTATACAAGGAGGACCTGATCCAGACACACGCAGGCCTTGTGTGTTCTTCCTCAGTCTCTGTGAGTTCATGTGTGTCAATCTTGTTACTTTAGCAGGTCTCATTTTTTTGATGTCCTCCTTCATCTCTGGCTCTTGCATTATTTCTGACTCCTTTACTGATGAAATTTCCTGAGCTTGGAGGGAAAGGATTTGATGGAGGCATCCCATTTAGGGCTGAGTTTTTCCAAGGTCTTTCACTCTCTGCATAGTATCTGGCTGTGGGTATCAATATTTGTTTCCTTCTGCTGCAGGAGGAAGTTTCAAGGCCCTGATCTATGATTATTATTAAAAGTTATTTTATCACTACATTTTTTTTCTATTTTTAGAACAGTATTTCTTGGTTTTTCTCCTATCTTGGGGCTATCTATTCTCAGATTCCTGGTCACCTAAGCAGTGTCAAGTATGGGCTGTACAGTTCATTGGAGTGGGTCTTAAGTCAGATCAGATATTGGTTGGTTAGTGTCACAATTAGGCTAGTATATCCCACAGGCAGCACACCGTTGTAGATAAAGGTTCATTGTTAGCTTTATATTTCTCTTTTGATAGCATGCAGAGTACCTTCCCGTACCAAAGTTTTTGGAACACAGGGTTAAAGGCTCTATGTTGGCATTAGTTCGATGTCTTCCTGCTCAATAGAGTTGTCTGTAGCAATGGGGTCTTTATGCCAGTTTGTGGGGACCCACATTGAGTCTTGGCAATACTGTGGATTGTCTATGGATTCACATTGGGACCCATTTAGACAATTCAATTATATATAACCCAGTCCTGGAACTGAAAATTTTTCTGGGTGAAAAAGGATGGCCAGTTGGGATTCTGTCCTCCCACTATTTGGTGATTTCATTTGAATTCCCTTCATATATGTACACATTTTAGGGGAAGTTTCTACAATATTAGATTTCCATTCTACCCCCCAAATGGCACTCAATTTTTGGTGTATCTTCCTATATTCCATCCCTCAGACCCCTCTCTCTTCCTTTTCCCCACTTTATCCTCCATTTCAGTGACTATTTCCATCTCTCTCTATCTATTATTTTATTTCCCTTTCCTAATGAGACCTATCTCTTCCTTCCATTCCCTTATTCTAAACATACCTTCTATGGTTTCATAGACTGCAGGTTGGTTATCATTGACTTAATTAATAACATCTGCCTATAAAGTGAATATGTACCGTATCTGTCTTTCTGGGTCTGGAATATTTCCCTCTGGATAAGTTTTTTCTAGTTCTAACAATTTGTCTGCAAGTTAATGATGTTATGCTTTTAAAGGCCAAGTAAATGTACCTCCATTGTGTAAATGTACTTCATTTTGTTTACCTTTTTTTTTTTTTTTTTTTTTTTTTTGAGGTTCAACTAGGTTGTTTCCAGTTTCTAGCTATTATGAATAGACTAGCAATGAACATGGTTAACCAAATATCTCTGTGGTAAGATGAAGTATATTTTGGGTATATACCCAAGAGTGCTACAGTGAGAAATTGAGGTGGATAGACTCCCATCTTCCTGAGAAACTGCCACACTGGTTTCCATAATGGCTATACTAGTTTGGACTACCAGTTATTTTTAATGTGTTTTTTTTATCTACTGTTTTGCATTTATAAATTTATAAAGCATGAATCTACTAGCTTTAATTTATAATTATTTAGGTCAGTATCTGACTTCAATCTTTATTTCCACTTTATGGGAATACAACAACTGAAAAATAATAGCTACCAGTGAGTACTTTATTTCTGGTATACCTTCATGAAATTGCGTTTAATTTCTATATATGCTTTTTCTCATTTTTATGCTTTGTATATTTAATTTAATGTTTCTCAAATCTTTTCTTTTTCAATTTTAGCATATAACACTTGTGAAATATGAGGAAAATACTAAGTGTCAGAAGGATCCTTTTGCCAGGCACTTGCTTAATAAATCGGGATTAGAAAAAATGAAAACCAAAACAATCTAGAAAAGGCAATTTCACTTTTTACTAAAGAACTGAAAGATCTTTTAGCTAGGTCATTGATGAAAATAATCATAAAAAATGAATACATCTTCAATTATTTAAGTTTACCAAATAATTGTTTGGGTATAGGATTTAAAATTTTATGATGAGCAATCTAGATTTAATACCACTCCACCTTGTATCATCAACCGATTCACCAGCTATTTCATAAAATGTATTTTAGTCAAATGGCACCAAGACGTGAGGCAAGAGTTTCCATCTAAAACCTAAGAAAGCTTAAAAAAAAAAAAGATATTAAAATGGAGGTAAAACAAGCTTTCTAGTTGTCTCTCAGGCCAGCCACAGCACAGTCAGCAGGCTTGAGCTACACTATGGTGTGTTTGTGGCCTGTGGGCTTGACCTGCAGCATGCCTGTGGATTCCTGCCACTGTATGCAGTGGCATCTCGAAGCCACACAGAGCACTACATGGTAGATTTAACTTTTGCTAGCACAAAAAAAAAAGAAAGAAGAAAGAAAGAAAAGAAAAAGAAAAAAAAGTTTCTGGGATACACAATGCTGGATTTAGGCATGGACCCATTGCCTCCCAGAGTCAGCAGAGAGCATGGCTCTCTGAGCTGGAGGTGAATTACCTCTGCCATGTTGGGAAGCTGAAATGGGTGGAGTCAGCAGCCAAGGCTTCTGCTTCAGTGCTAGCCACTGCAGTTTAAAGCAATAGTTATACAATAAGGCAGATTCACATAGAATAAGACTTTAAAAGGTTTACAATGTGTGTAAAAATGTACATAGGCTTGGAAGACAGAAGAAAATGAATAAAGATAATTATATAAAGAAATAGTTTTAAAAAATAAAGTCCTTAAAGAACAGTAAAGGTAGTATAAAATAAGCCATGTAAAGATGGATATTACACAGAGAATCTGGATTGTGTCGTCTTTGGGATTTTTAACTGTAGAAAGACATTTGATTGTAAAGGCTGCTCAGTTAAAACAATATGTACATTATAAAGGTACCTTGACTTCAAAATTTGTATCTAAGAATATATTGCATTGGAAAGGAGGCTCTCTACTTTTGTTTCCACAGGAAGCAAGAGGATATACATTTGTTCCAGATTAAGACACATCAGGTTTAACCAGCCAAGACCCCCTGAAAGGTCTCTGATGACACCATTGCCCAGATGATCCAACATCTAGAACAGTGTCATGGCAACTGGCTCAGACATTGCAGCCTCACAGACAAATTCAGTCAGGGTTTGACCTAATTCTTAATTTTCTCAGTATCCCCATAAGATTATCAGCACCCTCTATCAGCAGGAAGTAGCCTAGAAAACTACACCCACATCCCCCCAAAATGGATTATGGATCTTTGTCTTTGTTTAGGTTGTGAGTTACAAATTGTTATTGGTCATAATCAATATCTTCCTAAAAGAAGAAAGGGGGATATGATATGATGTAAAAATATATGATATAGGTATGATAGGATAAAAGGATGGACTGGTAAACCTACTTTTAGAGATCAACTTGTTTAAAATGTTTTATATTAGTATAGATTTTAGTTTTCTTGATACAAATTTAAAGTTGATTTTGTCATTATATATATATATATATATATATATTTCTACTCTTGTTTAAGGCATTATGTCTATGTAACTCATTTAAATTATAAAGGATGATTATGAAATGCAGATTAATAATTACTCTTCTATGATAGTCAAACTTATAGTCATGTTAGTCAAATTTTCTAGATATACATAGATATAATTCAGTTAGTTAGGAAATCTTCAAACACTTCAAAGACCTATAGAATATGGCATTTAAAATGTTTTAAAAACGTAAACTTTCTTAACAGTGAGACACATCTGGTCCTGGCAGTATCAACTTACTTCAAAGAGAAAGATGGGCATCAAAGACACTATATATGGAGTTTATCTTCTTCTTGGGAAAAATAAACATTTGAGCAGGAAACTGTTCTTGCATGGACTGCTTGACAAAATGTTGCATTGACTGGACATGCAGAACCCATAGGAAGGTGACTGCTGAACTTTGTAAAATTGTAGCTGAAGTTTTCCTGGTCCTGCCTGGTCCACAGTTAGGACAAATCTCACTCACTAGCATCCCCCAAGTAAGCACACAGAGACTTATATTACTTATAAACTATATGGCTGTGGCAGGTTTCTTGTCATCTGTTCATATATCTTAAATTAGCCCATTTCTATTATTGTATACCTTGCTACATGGCTTGTGGCTTACTGGTAGCTTACATCTTGCTACTCATCGCTGCAGCTGGCAGCATCTCCTGACCCAGCCTTCTTCCTCCCAGCATTTTCCTCTCTGCTTGGCCTGCCTACACTGTATTTCCTGCCTGGCTACTGGTCAATCAGTGATTTATTTATCAGTCAGTCAGGGGAACAAATTCATAGCATCCCCAGCACAAAGTGGTCCTTCAGGTTCCTGCTTTGCAGAAGAAACAGTCAGATATTCTACAGGACACAGAGAAAAGTGACTGAAAGACTCTAGATCTATGGGCTGAAAATGGATGCCACAAAGTTATAAGAATGACTGTCCAGGCAGACAGCTGTCTCTGTCATTCTAGATTTTTTTTTGGAAGATGCTTACAATGCTCTTCCTATTTACTTAGGTAATATTGTATCCTTCTGAGGTCTTGAATGTAGTTGAAGACTAGGTAGTTATAATTATGGTTTTCCTTGGTTAGGATAAAAGATAAATTACATATGATATTTTAGACTCACAAATATAGGATAGACAAAATATTTTCTTTAGTTTTACAGAATACAAATAGACTAGATATTGTAACTGTTATTCTTGCTTGATATATGTAATTTTACTAGGTTAAATTTAAAAATCTTCCTTTTGTTTAGAAAAAAAAGGTAATGTGATGGGGGAATGTCTTTTTGTATGCTGTGAAAGTATGTTACTCTGATTAGTTGATGAAAACAGCTGTTAGGCCAATGGTGAGGCATAACAGGGTTAGGTGGGACAGGAACATTCTAATAAATTGGAAGAAGGAGAAAAGCAGAACAGAGGAGACACTGCCAGTTGCTGCTATGAGAAAAAAGATGTAAAGATACCAGTAAGTCATGAGCCATGTGGCAAAGTATAGGTTTATAGAAAGGTTTAATTTAAGATGTAAGATCTATCTAGTGAGAAGCCTGAGCCAATAGGCCATACAGTTCATAATTAATATAAGCATCTGTGTGTTCATTTGGATCTGAGTAGCTGCAGGACTGTGAGGACATGAAAGCTGGGTGGTCACAGTAAAACTTTCAGTTACATTCCCCTTCATACATTCATTTCAGATCCTTCCTACCCCTCTACCTACTCAAATTCCCTTTCAAATTTCACATTCATTCCTCCCCCCGCCCCCCCACCCCCGAAAAAGTATTGAGTCTGTTTTGTGTTAAACAACTCCTGCAGGACATGGCACCTTCCCTGGAATGTAGTTGATATACCAAATATTGCATCATGGAAAGAAACTTAACTTCCTTATTCCTGCAGTGGTCAAATACTATAGTCTTTAGTATTTTTAACACGTTAAAAGTCCATAGGCTCTTTACAAATCTGTAGTCTTGTGTGTTAAATAAAAAATAAGTTACTTTCTTACTCCATATGGAAGAATCAGGGCATACTTACTGTCAAATCAAAAACCCATTTCAAGTTGTGTATAGCTCCTGGTCAAAATCAGGACTTACTTGTGATCTTCTTAGTTCAAAAAGATACACATTGCCCATTTCTACAGCTCTGTAATGCACCATACACAGCTTGCCTCACAGGCTTGGGTGGTTTCATTTAAACATAAAACTGTCCTTGTAGGACTTCCTATGGCCCTATTACCAGTATATTGTGTTTACCATGGCAACAGAGCTGTGCCTTTCCCAGTGGCATCGCCTTTCTTCATTGATTCTGATCCTGTCACATGTTGTGAGGCCTTGGGCAATCTTCATGATTCCCTGAATCTTGCATCTGTCATGTCCTAAGAACAAGAACCATATGAGAGATTCTTAAATTTTGCCAGTTTTGTTTGGCAACAGGTGAATCAGCCTTGGACCCTAAAGTTAGAGCTTGAATGATGACACTGGCAATAATTTCCAGAAATTTCACCTCAATGATTCTGATTCTTTATTAATCATATGTGACTCTATAGCCACATGGGACCAGCATCACTATCCTTGCAAAGCACAGAAAAATTTAGTTCAGTTTTAGTTAATCACAGCTGGTCTTCAGCCAATGCTACCAAACAATTATAGATTCTTAATCCAAAATATCACCCAAATGGCCCTTGTAGTCTTTTCTTGATTCTTTTTATTTTCTATTTTATTGAAAATATAATCATTTCTCATATAATATATCCTAATTGTAGTATACCCTCCCTCTTCTCCACCAAGTTCCTTACTACCTCCTCTCCCCTATGGCTTATTTACTTTTTGTCCCTAATTGAAGAGAACATGTTTCTAAGGGATAAAAATTAAACATGAAAAAATAAAGTATAATAAGATGAAGCAAAAGCTATTATATTGAGGTTGGACACAGCAACCAAATAAGAGGAACAGAGTCCCAAGGGCAGACAAAAGAGTCAGAGAACCACTCATTCTCACACTCAGAGGTCACATAAAATTATTAAGTTAATAGCTATAATACATACTCAGAGGACCTGATGAGACCCATGTAGGCCCTGTGCTTGCTGTTTCAGTCTCTATGAGCTCATCTGCTCCTTGTTTATTTGATTCTGGGGGCCTTGTTCTCCTAATATCATCCATCCCCTCTGGCTCTTACTCTTTCCACCTTCTCTACCAGGGATTCTCTGAGCTCTGAAGGGAGGAATTTGATGAAGACCTCCAAATTAGACTCTCTCACTGCATATGTCTGGCTATGGGTCTGTGCATTTGTTCCCATCTGCTTCTGGAGGAACCTTCTCTGATGATGACCCGATAAGACACTAATATATGAGTATAGCCAATTATCATTTGGAATCATTTTAATGAGTTCTTTTTTCTTTTAGAGTAGTAGTGTTTCATTTTACCCTAAGTATTTAGGCTATCTAGTCTCCAGTTTGTGGTTATCCAAGCAGTGTCTGGTGTGGATTCCTTCTCATGAAGTGGGCCTCAGGTTAAATCAGACATTGATTGTTTACTTCAACAAGCCTCTGTCCTAAGATATTATACTGGCAGTGCAGATTGTAAGTCAAAGATTTGTGCTTTAGTTATTTTCTACATTTGTCTTTTGATAGGCTGTAGATTACCAAAGAGACTGTAGGATCTGTATGTGAGCACTGTTTGTAGGCTCCAGATCAACTTCTCCATGTTCAGTGAGTTATGTGGGTATTGTCCTCAGCACTGGGGCCCTGCTGTCAGAAACCTTCTGTCTTACCAGCAGCCGGGGTTGTTTGTGATTTCCATGGAATCCCATTGGCCAAAAACTCAATTGAATTGAATTTAGTCCAGTAACTTCAAACCTTGCCTGATAACAAGAGGTGTCAAGTTGAGACTATACCCCCCATTTACCAAGAGTCCTCATTAGGATCACCTTCAAAGATTCCAAGAATAATCCACTGCCCAGGTTTCCACCCCCCATGCTCACCCAGATATATCCCCACACTTTTGCCTTATACTTCATCTTCCACCAGCCTGATCCCCTGCTCCAATGCAACCCATCCCAATCTGTTCTTAAAATCTGTACTGAATCCCAATCTCATAGAGATCCCTGCTTCCCCTCCCCCCAGATCCTCCTATTTAGCTAACCTATGTGTGTTTACAGATTGTAGTTTGTTATAATTTTGTTTATCATTTATTTAATGGCTAAAATCCTTCTATAAGGGAATATGTACCATATATATCTTTCTGGATCTGAATTACCTCACTCAGAATGGTTTTTTTCTAGTTTCATCCAAATTTTATGTTGTCATTTTTTAAGCAGCTGTGTAAACCACATTGTGTAAATGTACCACAATTCTTTTTAATCCATAGTTCTATTGAGGGACAAATAAATTATTTCCAGTTTCTGGCTGATATAAGAAAAGGCCACAGTGAACAGGGTTGAGCAAGTGCCCTTTGGGTATGCTGGGTATATGCTCAAAATGGTATAGTTGGGTGTTGGGGTAGATCAATTGTGATTTTTTTTTTAGAAATCTTGTATTGATTTCCAATGTAGCTGTACAGGTTTGCACTCCCACCAGTAATAGAGGAGAAAGATTCCTTACTGGGGATGCTGTGAATGTATTGCTCTGATTGATTGATAAATAAAACACTGATTGACTAGTAGCCAGGCAGGAAGCATAGTGTAGGTGGGATAAGGAGAGAAGAAAATTCTGGGAAGAGGAAGGCTGAGTCAGGCGAGGCCAGCTGCCGTCCAGGGAGCAGCATGTAACAGGCACGCAATTAAAGCCATGGAACAAGTGGCAACATATAGATGAACAGAAATGGGCTGAGTTTAAGTGTAAAAGCTAGTTAGTGGTAGGCCTGAGCTAATGGCTGAGCAGTTTTAAATAATATTACCCTGTGTGTGTTTATTTGGGTCTGAGTGGCTGTGGAAATGCAAGGACACAGGAGCTGGGTGGACACAGAAAAACTTTAGCTACAATTCCTTTTGCTTTACATGCTCACCAGCATAGACTGTCACTTCTATACACCATTATGTATATGTATCACATTTTCTTAATCCATTCTTCAGCTGAGGGGCATCTATGTTGTTTCCAGGTTCTGGCTATTATGAACATAGTTGAGCATGTGTCCTTGTGGTATGATTGAGCATTCCTTGGGTATATGTCCAAGTGTGCTATAGCCGGGTCTTGACGAAGATAGATTCCTGATTTTCTGAGAAACCACCATACTGATTTCCAATGGAGAGTAGAGGATGGGGGATGAGAACATAAGGGAATGGGACGGTAGAGCTGGACCAGGGAAGAAGTGGGAGAGCCATGAAAGAGATACCATGATGCAGGGAGACATCATGGGGATGTGGAGAAATTGGGTGCTAAGTAAGTTCCCAGGAATCCCCAAGGATGAACCCAGCTTAGACTCATAGCAATAGTGGAGAGGGTACCTGAACTGGCTTATCCCAGTAATCATATTGGTGAATACCCTAACTGTCCTCATAGAGCCTTCTCCAGTAACTGTTGGAAGCAGATGCAGAGATCCACAGCCAAACACCAGGGTGAACTCCAGGAGTCCAGCCAATGGGAGAGAAGAGGGATTCTATGAGCAATGGTATCAATGTCATGATGGGGAAACCTACAGAGACAACCAAACCAAACTAGTGAGAACTCAAGACATTTAAATCCACAGCTGTGGAGCCTGCATGGCACTGGACTAGGCCCTCTGCATATTAAGATAGTTATATAGCTTGATCTGCTTATGGGGCCCCCTGGCAGTAGGACCAGAATCCATCCCTGGTGCATAAGCAGGCTTTTGGGAGCCCACTACCTATGATAGGACACCTTACACAGCTTTGAGGCAGGGGAAGGGGCTTGGACCTACCTCTACTAAATGTACCTCCCCATGGGAGGACTTAGCTTCTTGTAGGTAGCAGCAAATTGGGACAAATAAAAACAAATGATTCTCTTATTCTGTCCACAAAATGAGATCAACCAGGCTCTAGACAGCTGTCTCTTACATTAAGGCCTCTGGCTTCCATGGTTTATTAAGGCAATTCGGTGGAATTTAAGTCCTTAAAGCAGTGCCTTTGTTTTTTCTTATAACCTTAGGTGCATGCTTTCTATTTCAAAGTAGACAAGTGAAACATGGCCACAGTTTCTCTTATGCAACTTTGGCTAGTAAATAGTGGGGGAGGTTGGGAGGGGGAGGCTGGAGGGACCGGAGAAGGGAAGAGGGGGATCTTTGATTGGTATGTAAAATGAATAAAAACATTTTCTTAATACAAAAATAAAAAAAAATCTCAAGTGAATTTGCCTTTCTTTTATGGCTCGGGAACTTAAACATTTAATGGTTTCTTTGTCATATATGAGATTCTTTTGTTGAGAAGTCTGTATTTAGATATGCACCCCATTTTTAAGAGGAATTATTTGGTTTGTTGGTGTCTAGTTTCTTGAGTTCTTTATATATATATATATATTTATTTTAGTCCTCTATCAGATAAAGGTTAAAATGTTGATTGGTTGAAATTATTTTCCCATTCTGTAGTCTGGTGCTTTGTCTGACTGATGGTATCCTTTACCTTATAGAAGCTTTCCAGTTTCATGAGATCCATTTATTGATGGTTGATCTTAGTGCCTGTGCTATCAGTGATCTGTTCTGAACATCCACTCCTATGCCAGTGTATTCAGGACTATTCATCTCTTTCTTTGCTTTAAGTTAGTGTTTGTGATTTTTGTGTTGAGATCTTTGATCCACTTAGACTTGTGCTTTGTGCAGGGTGGCAAATATAGTTCTATCTGCATTCTTCTACATGCAGCCATCCATTTTGACCAGCACCATTTCTTGAAGATACTGTATTTTTTTTTCAGGGTGTACTTGTAGTTTACTTATAAAAAAAAATCAGATTTGTGTGGATTTATGTCAGGTTCTTCAATTCCATTATTGGTATGTCTGTTTTTATGCCAATAAGATGCAATTTTTATTGCTATAGCTCTGTAATACTACATTAAATTATGAATGGTGAGACATTAAGCAGCTCACTTATTTTCAGCAATATTTTTGCTATCCTGAGTCTTTTTTGTTTCATATGAAGTTCCATTTTCTGATATCTTCTTTCTTCAAAGATTTGAAGTTTTATCATACAAGTCTTTCATTTGCTTGGTCAGAGTTGCTTCAAGATATTTTATATTTGTGTTTATTGCGAAGGGTGTTGTTTCTTCAATTTCTTTCTCTGATCATTTGTCATTTGTATATAGAAGAACTACTGATTTTTTTTAGTTAATATTGTATCTAACCACTTTTCTAAAATTGTTTATCAGTAGCAGGAGTGCTGTGGTGAGCATTTTCAAGGGTCACTTATATATAGTGTCAGATCATTTGCAAATAATAGAACTTTGACTTTCTCCTTTCCAACTTGTAGCACATTGATTTCCTTCAATTGTCTTATAGCTCTCTGTAAAACTTAAAATACTGCACTATTCAGATATAGAAAGAGTGGACAACCTAATGTTATTCTGAATTTTAGTGCAATTGCTTTGAGTTTTTCTCTATTTAACTTGATATTAGTGATAGGCTTGCTGTAACTGTCTTTCTTATGTTGAGGTACTACCCTTGTATTGTTCACTTTCCAGGACCTTTATCATGAAGGGGTATTGGATATTTTTCCAAGGCCTTTGCTTCATCTAATGAGATGATCAAATGTTTTTGTTTGTTTTTTCTTTCAGTTTGATTATATGATGGAGTACAATTAGTGATTTTATCGTGTAGAACCATCCTGCATCTCTGGAATAAAGCCTACTTGATCATAGTTGATGATCGATCATTTGGTGGGTTTTTAGATTTGATTTACTAGTATTTTATGAAGTACATTTTCATCTATGTGCATAAGAAAATTTTGTCTGTATTTCTCTCTCTTTGTTGTGTCTTTATTTTGTTTGGTTATCAGGGTAACTGTGGCCTCTGAATTGAATTGGGCAAAGTTCCTTCTGTTTCTATTTTGTGGAATAATTTGGGGAGTATTGGCATTAACTCTTCTTTGAAAAAATTCAGCTGTAAAATCATCTGGCCCTGGGCTTATTTATTTATTTATTTATTTATTTGTATTTATTGGATAGGGAGTCTGCTAAAATGTCTGTTTAAATTGTTTATCTGACCTTAGGAGGGTTTATATGAGCGAGAATTGTTGAAACCAAGGTTGGATAAAGCACAGGGACAAATAGCCAAACGAATGGAAACACATGAACTATGAACCAAAGGCTGAGGGGCCCCCAACTGGATCAGGCCCTCTGAATAGGTGAGATAGTTGATTGGCTTGATCTGTTTGGGAGGCATCTAGGCAGTGGTACCAGGTCCTGGGCTCGCTGCATGAGATAGCTGTTTGAAACCTGGGACTTATACAGGGACACTTGGCTCAATCTGGGAGGAGGGGACTGGACCTGCCTGGACTGAGTCTATCAGGTAGATCTCAGTCCTGGGGGTGGCCTTGATCTGGAGGTGGTGGGAATGGGGGATGGGCTGGGGGGGAAGGGGAGGGGGGCAGGAAGGGGGAGAACAAGGGAATCTGTGGCTGTTATGTAGAACTGAATAGTATTATAAAATAAAATAAAGAAAAGAAAAAAAATTTTATAAAATGCCAAAAAAAATTGTTGATCTTGATTTAACTTTAGTAAGTGGTACCTATTGTCAAAATTATCAGTTTCTTTTAGATTTTTCAATTTGGTGGAGCACAGGTTTTTAAACTGTGTTCTTACCATTATCTGGATTTCCTCAGGGTCTCTTGTTATGTCCCCATTTTCCTTTCCAGAATTTTTAATTCTCTCCCTGAGTTTTAGCTAGTTTGGAAAATATTTTTTTTCCTATCTTTTTTTATTTTCTCAAGAACAAATTCTTTCATTAATTCTTTGCAATGTCCTCTTTGTTTCTATTTTATGTCTTTCAGCCCTCAGTTTGAACTACTTCTTGCCATCTACTCCCCTCTCTTCAGTGTGAATAACCTATATTTTTGGTTGTGAGCCTAGCCTTTAACAGCTGAGCCATCTCTGCTGCCCGTGAATAACTTCTTTTTGTTCTAGAGCTTTCAAGTGGGTTGCTAAGTTGCTACTATGAGATTTTCTCCTTTTTTTTTAATCTAGGCATTTAATATTATAAAATTTCCTTTTACCACTGATTTCATCGTATCCCATATATTTAGATATGCTGTGTCATTTTTTTCATTGAATTCTAGGAAGTCCTTAAATTCTTTATTTCTATCTTGACCCATTTTAAATTCAGTAGAGAGTTGTTCAGTTTCAATGAGATTGTAAGTTTTCTGTTGTTTCTGTTGTTGATATCCAACTTTAATCCAAGCTTGTCTGATAGGATGAAGGGAGTTATTTCATTTACTTTTAATTTGATAAGACTGACTTTTGAGGTTCTAAGAAGAAATATATTCTTTTGCATTTGAGTGAAATGTTCTTTTTTTCTTATTTATACTTCTTTTTCTTTCTTACAGCCCCTCAATTTAATACTTTATTTTATAATTAATTTAATTTTACATATCAGCCATGGATTCCCTTGTCCTCCCTCCCCCCTTGCTCTCCCCCCAATCCATCCCCCATTCCCTCCTCCTCCAAGGCAAGGTCTCCCCTGGGGAGTCAGCTCAGCCTGGTAGATTCAGTTGAGGCAGGTCCAGTCCCCTCCTCCCTTCACCTAGGCTGAGCAAAGTGTCCCAGTATAGGCCGTAGGTTCCAAAAAGCCAGCTCATGAACTAAGGAAAGGTCCCAGTCCCACTACCTGCGGGCCTCCTAAACATTTCAAGCTAATCAACTGTCTCACTTCTCCAGAGGGTCTGATCCAGTTCCATGGGGGCTCCTCAGCTATTGGTTTATATAGTTCATGTGCTTTCACTAGTTTGGCTATTTGTCCCTGTGCATTTTCCAATCATGGTCTTAATATCTCTTGCTCAAATAATCTCTCCCCTCTCTTTCCAATTAGACTCCTGTAGCTCCATCTGGGGCTTGGCTGTGGATCTCTTCATCTGCTTCCACCAGTCACTAGATGAGAGTTCTATCAGGATAGTTAGGGTGTTCAGCCATCTTATCACCAGAGTAGGTCAGTTTGGGCTTTCTCTTGACTATTGCCAGTAGTCTACTGAAGAGGTATCTTTGTGGATTTTTGGGGACCTATCTAGCACTTTGCCAGAACATGGAAACAACCTAGATTCCCTTCAGCTGAAGAATGGATAAATTAATCATGGTACATATACAAAATGGAGTACTACTCAGCAGAGAAAAACAATGCCATCATGAGGTTTGCAGACAAATGGGTGGATCTAGAAAAAAAATCATCCTGAGTGAGGTAACCCAGACTCAGAAAGACAAACATGGTATGTACTCACTCATAGATGGATATTAGATGTAAAGCAAAGAATGACTAGGCTGCTACTCACAACTCCAGGGAGGCTACCTAGTAAAGAGGTCCCTAAGAAAGACACAGGGATCGCCCAATGACAGAGCAATGGATGAGATCTACATGAGCAAACTGGACTTGGGGGGGCAATGAAGGGGAAGGGTCAGGGGAAAGAGAGCTTAGGGGAGAGGGACATCCCAGCTGGATCAAGAACAGAGAGGGAGAACAAGGAAAGAGATATCATGATAAATGAAGACCCATGGGAATAGGAAGAAATGTTCTATTATTATCTGTTAGGTCCATTCAGTTTATAACAAATGTTATCTCCAGTAATTTTCTGTTTAGTTTTTGTCTGGATGACCTATCTATTGGCAACATTAGGATTTTGTATTCTCCCACTGTCAGTGTGTAAGGGTTAATATGTAGTTTAAACCATAGTGATGTTTTCTTTACAATCTTGCATGACCTTGTGTTTAGGGTCTTAGATTGAATCCCAACCCAACTGTCTTCAGAGAGGCTTCACCCAGCAACTGAAGGAAATGGATACAGAGACCTACAGCCAAACATTAGGTGGAACTCATGGAATCCTGAGAAAGAGGGGCAGGCAGACTATAGGACCCAATGGTGTCATGGGTACCACAATAAAATGCACAGAACTAACCTACCAGGGCTCACACGGGCTCACAGGGACAGACTCGACAATCCGGGGGCCTTCATGAGAATGATCTAGGCCCTCTGCATATTTTTTACAGTTGTGTAACTTGGTCTTTGTGTGAGACACCTAACTGTGAGAGCAGGGCTGTCTCTGACTGTGCTGCCTGCTTTTGAGACCTATTCCTACTATCAGATTGCCTCATCCAGCCTTACTAGAAGAGGAGATGCATAGTCTCACTGTAACTTGATATACTATGGCTGGCTGCATACACAACTTGACATTTTTCAAACAACTGTGCCTGATCTGTGTGCTAGAATATAAACTAGCATCTTCTGTAAGAACAGTAAGTGCTCTTAAACACTGAGGCACCTCTCCAGCCCAAGACTGATTTCACATGAGTAATTCTTGGCCATTTAAAAAACAACTGTGAAATCTGGCACTACAGTCTTGTATAAATCAGGTTCAAGAAAAAGAAGCCCAGAAGATTTGTTGTTTCAGTCACAGAGAATTAGTTATATTCTGCAAGGTTAAACTTGAATCTGTAAAACTGGAGATTATAAATTTTTTAAGCTTAAGTCCCAGGGCTACAAATGTATTAAAAATTTTAATATGTTTATGCTTTGTGTTTAACCACAGGTCAGAGAATGAGACTTTTAAAATAATCTAGACAACTACTTTTATTAGAGAATAATATCTTAAAAACAGTGAGAGTATATCTGGAAAATCTAAACAACTAAATGTTTTGCACACAGAGCAAGTGGGTCCTTCTATAAATTGCACCACCTCTGTGTTCTGGGATCGAGGACTGAGAAGGAACTATATCATGCCTGGGTTGTAGGTATGACAAATTTTTGACCCAAGTATGATACTTTATATCTTTGAAATTTAGTTCCCGTTTGTCTAAAACATAATTATTTTTAGTTGACCTTACATACAAGTAGGTTATTTGTAGATACAGTAAAAGAAATTTGATATAGTTGTCAAAGATATCCATGAAAAAAGGAATTAAACTATAAGATTATAGTTTGAATGAAAATGTCTTCTTGGATTACTCGAAGGATGAATACTGAAATACTGACCTCCCATACCTGGGAACTGGCTTGACTTTGTCTCTTTGGATGAGTGTGTGATCCTATAAATGTTGTCTTGGTGTTAGATGAAGGGAGGACTTGTATTAATAATTCCCCAGTGAATGTCACATACAGATGAATTTCAGTCTTTCTGACATGAGTTGAAGCCATGATTACCATATGAGAATCTGGAAAAGTGTGATTTTGTTTTGTCAGTTCTGGGAGGTTCTTTTTAAAATTTTCACAATTAGTTAGGAAGTAGGGCTTTCAAAGAGAGTTGGCTTCAGTTATATTTTCTCTTATACATTTTTCTCATACTTTATTTTTTAACCCCTGGTTTAACCAAAAGAATACATTTGTGTTTATTTCCTGAAAAACTGGTAATAACTTAAAAATGCAACCTTTTTATTACATTATTCCTGGAATACATAAAAAATCATCTGTTCACTCTAGGTAGGAAAACAAAAATAGACTAAGGTAAGGACACCACCCAAAACAACTTAGTGAGCCAATAAGGTTTATTAAGTTTAGTTAAAGAAGCAAGAATGACTCAAAGAGATCTCCATCTTTGAAAGGCCACGTCAGCGTGGGTGATGGCTTACAACAGGTGGAAACCCAGGGCTCATTATTCATCTTGGAGGCAGCTGGACACATGGGAGAGCTTCTCTTCCAGAAATCTCAGTTGCTTTGAACTTCTTCCAGTCACTTTAGCTGCTTCTGCTTTTCTTCTTCTCTTTCTTTCTTCATGTTGGAACCCCTGCTGGTCTGGGAGCTTCTCCCTGCAGTCCTTACAGCTCCTATAGGCTTAGAGAAGGGAGGAGCCTAGTGAGTCTGATCAGTTTCAAAGACTTCCTAACATTAGTAGTTGCTTACTTTCTGAGTCTTAAAGAGCTTAAAGAATAGGATGTTGCACCACCCTTTAGGACATCCTGTGTCTTAACGCGCTGCCTCCCAACATGGAATATTTTATCTCACAGAAAATTACTACGTAGCATTCACTCAGAAGTGATATAATGGAAATAGACTATGAAAGTGTTTTAAAAGGTATGTCTATGTGAGTCTTTGTATGTCTGTGTATGTATTTTATATATAAGACCCTTAAACAAATTTTGAGAAGAAAGAACTAAAGATTTCAAGGCAAGTTATAAGCACAGAGAATTGAGGAGCTGATAGTGAATGAAAAATTTCAGTTAAAGACAAAGCTCAATAAATGTGTCTTGTGGGGACACTAACTCAATATTACTAAATTACATGCTTGAGTGTTGATGAGAATAAACTTTAAGTGTTCTGTCTATAAACATATATATATACATATATATATACACATGATTTAATCAGTCTACAATGTATAGATATATAATAACATAAATTGCAAAAATGCACATACACAATTTATTTCTCAGTTACAAATTATTTAGAAAAGGAAGAACTGCTAGGTTAACTTATCAGCATGTTTGAACATCCATGGAAAACAATCGATTTGGAAAACACATTTTAGGAAATTTTCTCTTAGTCATGAGGGTATGATGTGAGAAGTATTGACTGACATCAGTATTCCAAATGTAATTGTCCCTTTATACTCTAAAGAACATCAAAGAGATGAGTGTATTTCTTATAATTATTAATCTGTTTTAAAATATAGTCTGAATAGATCAAGAAATCTGATCTAGAATGTTCCCTTTGGTTATTTATTTTGAAATGTTGTAAATTAGTGAATTGGTTTATTTGTATTTATTTACATTAAAAAATTTAAGGAATTGGTACTAGAGGAAATTGAGATAGTCCAAATTACTTCCATCTGGAAATTTTGTTTCTATTTTATTTTGTTTTCACAAATTTATTTTCACTTAAGTTAAAGCTTTTTTAACAAATTCATAAACATACAAATACATTAATGTTTTGTACACATTTATATCACATAATCTATCTCAACAAGTATTTCTTTAAATGCAAACTTCATGTATTATGTCTTATACTGTGGTGATATTGTGTTCCCCAATACATTGTGCATGCTAATAAACTGTTCTGTCAGAGAACAGAACAGCCACTAGATATAGAGGTTAGAAAATGGTGGCACACACACCTTTAATCCTAGCATTCCAATGGCAGAGATCCATCCAGATCTCTGTGAGTTAAAGCCACACTGGAAACAGCCAGGCATGGTGACTCACACCTTTAATCCCAGAAACTGATGGCAGAAAGGTATTTAAGGCGTGAGGATGAGGAACTAGATGCTGGTTAAGCTTTTAGGCTTTTAGCAGCAGTTCAACTGAAATCCATTTGGATGAGGACTCAGAGGCTTCCAGTTTGAGGTAACAAGATCAAATGAGAAATTGGCAAGATGAGGTTGGCTATGGTCTATTCTCCTTCTCTGATCTTTCAGTGTTCACCCCAATACTTGGCTCTGGGTTTCTTTTTATTAATAAGACCTTCTAACAATCCGTGCTACATTATACTATTAAAATATATAATTCAGTTAGACATAGTCACTATGATATGCACTGCATAACTTTTGCTCCCATGTTAGTGTAATTTTGAACTTATTGATTAATTTCATCCATTTTTTTTCTTGTTATCTATTCATTCCTGTCTTTACTAAATGGCATTTTGTTTTCAGTATGTAAGAGATCAACTTTTAGATAGAGTATGAGTAAGATTATGTGGCTTTTGTCTTTCTGTATCTGACTACCCATATTAAATACTGAGGTGTAATTCCATTACCATCAAATACCAGAATATCATTGATTATATGACTGAAGCAAATAAACAATGCACTGTTTTCCTTATCTGGTCATCAATACATGGACAAGTTTTTCATCTCTTGTACATTGTGAATTGTTCCCCGATCAACATTGTTATGCAGACTCTCTTCAAACATATTCTTTTTTTTTTTTTTCAAATATATACCTGCAGAACTAGAATGGCTGGACCATAGGGTAATTCCATTTTTCATTTTTCTTTTTTTGAAGAACCTCCATAACTCTTTTCTGTAATGGCTGTACTAAGTTACAGTGGCCCTAGCAGGGTGCAACTTCTGCCTTTTCTCTGCATTTTTAGGGCTGTTTGGCATTTGAGTCTCAAAGTCATAGAAACCTACACAGGGTTATGCTTTGAAGGGAGTCCTCAGCTAGTTCCTCTCTTGTGAGGTTGCGGAACCTTTGGAATCAACGAATCTGGTAGCAGACACTGCTGGTTGGCAGCAGCATTGATGGTGAGATCCACTTCTGGTTTCTGTTTGAGCTCTCTGTATTCTGGTTGTCTACTATGTGAACAAGGCACATCACATGCTACTTTTGTTATAGACAGATCTGCTTCAAGTGTCATAAAGTTGCCCAATTTCCCTTAAATCTTTAATGAAAAGAAACCTCTAGCTCCTGAAATACTTTCTATTAGGTATTTTGTCATAGTAATATGAAACATAACTAGCATGCATAATGTGGGGGGTGATTTTACTCTTGGGCCACTCTACAGCCAAAACATGATTGTTTTCTCATGGAGAATGCTAAGTCAGCTCTAGAGGCTCCACCTGTGACCAACAGAGCCAGGGCTGATTCTCATCACAGTGGTTTGTACACTGACCTGGAAGAAAAAGCCTAATGTTCCTGTGTTCTTTTGCCCTTAGTGGTTGGAACCCTGCTTTCTGCTCCACCACTCAACACTTGGGAAACACGGTAGAGAGGACCTTCATCACCTGACTCTTGGAGTTCTGATGACTCAGCTCACAGGACTTGATCTTGGTAAGGATGGCAGGGCTCTTAGCATGGTGTTTCCCATGTCAGTCCTGGTAAAGCAGTTTTAGTTAAAGCCTGCAATCTTTTCCCACTCCGTGTACTTAGCATAAGTTATCTGTCTCAGGATATTTCCTGGAAATATATATATATATATATATATATATATATATATATATATATATATATATATATATATATAGCTGTGGAAAGTATTCCCTCCCGGCCTTCAGTCACACTTCTCTCTTTGTTATAGTATGAGTGGATGTTATCATTTCTGTCTTGACTTCCTTAGTTCCAGTAAAGTAAGTCTGATAGGTAAAAAACTGTTCTGTGGTACATTTCTGAAGACAATTACCCTGAACCTTTACTTGGGCTAAAATGTTCTACAGCCTTTTAGCTTGACTCTCCATTTTAGAATATGAATTTTCTGCTGAGATTCCAGAGATCTCAGTCTTGAGGACTAAATCTTCCACTGGCAAACTTGAACCAAGTGTCACTGTGAAAATATTAGTCATTGGCATCCTATTTAATACATGGGACTCCTAGACAAAGTCACTAAAAGCACTCTGAGTGCAGACTGTCCCACAGAAATAGACTGTCAGGAAGAACAGCGCTCTGTACAGCAGGAGAAAGTTTAAAGCTGGATTTTAAGTGCAGCTTTGGAGCACCTCAGGAAAGTCAGGATTTGTGTGACAGAGTTGATGATAAGGAAACTTCTGAACTTAAAAAGTAGTGACAAACTGAAGTTAGCTCCACGTACTATTGAGTGCTAAAAATGTTTGCCACTGAAAATTGTTGAAGCCAATTTGATAACAGTTCAGACACGTCCATTAGCTCACCCACACTTCATATTCAATAACAGTTTGAATTAAAGTGCTCCCATATTAATTAATGTGCAGAACATTTGAAAGAAACATTTCCCTATTTTTCTTTACTTCTGCAAAAAAATTGTGCATTACTCTAAAATGTTGCTATGTCCCCTGAGGGTGTCTAAATGCAATGTGGAGCTTCATATGCCCTGTATATTTATTCATTCTTTATGATATATCAGAGAATTACATTACTGAACTTGAGAGCAAATTAGTTTGTATATAAAAGTCAGAATGTGTCTTTATATTGAAAACAATAAATCAATATATCATTGGCAAAGATATGTTAATATCGCTATTAACGTACACAATGAGAATAAATACATATTGAATAAGTGATATAATGTTTTTTATGTTTTTTTTTAAATTTCCATTTAATAGATGCCTAAGCACAAGAAAATGGATATCATATGACTTTCTAAGGGAAGACAAAATTGATTTTTGTGTAGAAATAAAACTGTTCCAGATTTTTTAACAGTTGTTTTCATGAACTGAGTAGTATTGGAAAATATTTTCTTATTTTTCTCAAAATGTTTTTTCTTGAGATTCATGAACATGATACTACCTCAAATCACAGCTTACACTTGATGTGAGCTTTGAAGTGCTTGAAATTAGACCGTATTGACACATAGACAAATCAATGCCTACAAGGTGTACTCTGTGAGTGAAGAATGTAAGTTTAAATCAAAACTTCCATTGACAGCACAGAACTTGAATTCTCTATTTCACTTTCCTCCTCTTTAACAAGGAGTAATCATATGTAATTGGAGCCTTTTGGGAAGATTCACTTCTAAGAAAATGTCATAAGTATTTGTATATAATATTCTTTAGAAGAAAGTTATAGGAGTCAAATTCAGTGAACTGCTAATAACATGTAGTTCATTATATTTGCTTTTTGAAGTGATAGAACATTTACTTTAAGAGATTATTGATTTCACAAGTATTGTGCAATATATATAATTGTATGTAAACTCCAGTTTTACAGCTTAGATACTATGTTTCACAATACATTCAGCTTTATTACTTTTTAAATTTTTTATTAGTAACACATATAAATATAGTCATATATTTGTGTTGATAATGATTGACTGAGACCAATTTTACACATTCCTCCATCCACACTTTTGCTCTAGCTTTAAAATAGATGTGTCTCCACTACTCTGTTGCATAAGGTTTAATAATATGTCTTATTTGGAGATGGTTTGTAAGTGAATTAATAATAGTTTAAATGCATTATGTTTTATCTATTTTCAGAAAAGAGAATATAAACTATATAGGAATATGGCTCAATGAGAAAATAAGACAATTGAATGAAAAGTGTTCTGGCTGTCCCATAAGCATAGAGCAACCAGTAGAGCAAGCCAGATTGTGTGATCTGGTTCAGCTACTCCACAATCTAGCCTACATTCACTGAACCTGGGATGAACCATAAATCCATTAGAAGAAAATATGCTTTCTAATATATTAAACCTTGGGGGATATTTTCCATTAATAATACCCACATTCTTTGTATGCTTTCAATTCTTGGTAAAATTAAAATGCAAAATAATTTTCCAAGAGTATTAATATAGTTCCATCCATTTGCCTACAAATTTCATGATGACCTTTTTACTGCTGTGTAATACTCCATTGTGTAAATGTACTACCTTTTCTTTATCCATTCTTTGGTTGAGGGGCATCTACGTTGTTTCCAAGTTCTGGCTATTACAAATAATGCTACTATGAACATAGTTGATCAAATGTCCTTGTGGTGTAGTTGAGCATCTTTTGGGTATATGCCCAGGAGTGGTATTTCTGGATCCTGAGGTAGATTGATTCCCAATTTTCTGAGATACCTCCATACTGATTTCCAGAGTGGCTGTACAAGATTGCCTTCCCTCCAGAGGTGGAGGAGAGTTCTTCTTTCTCTACATTTGCTCCAACATTAGCTGTCATCTGTGTTTTTGATCTTAGGCATTCTGACAGGCATAATATATTACTTCAATCATTTTTATTTGGATTTCCATGATGGCTAAGGATGTTGAATGCTTCCTTAAATCTCTTTTGGCCATTTGAGACTCCTCTGTTGAAAATTCTCGGTTTAAATCTGCACCCCACTTTCTAATTGGATTGTTTGATATTTTGATGTCTAGTTTCTTGAGTTCTTAATATATTTTGGAGATCAAGTCTCTGTCAGATGTAGGGTTGGTAAATATTTTTTTTAATTTCCTTCATCAAAATAAACTTTGTGCTACTTTATTAAGAGTGGGAATATCATGCATATAATTTAATAACATTGTTACTATTTTTAAAATCTGTTTTCAACAAATCAACACATTTCCTTATTAGAGACAAAAAGTAGGCTTATATGAATCAAGAAGTTCAACCAAGGTGCACAAGGCTTACAGGCTCCTCCCTGAAATTAGGTAAGCAGTAAACAAATGCTGATAGGAAAGTGATTATTGTGTTGTAAAGTCAATGAAAGTTGTTCAAGTGTTTTTAACTGATGCAGGTTTTTAGAGTTGTCAAACATGGTGGATTTTTTGATGATTGCCACTTCCTAGAAATCCATGCACCTGTAAACAATCTCCCAAATATGTGCCCCTAAGTAGTCTTCATTAGCTCACAGTTTAACCAAGCAGCTAAATGAATAGAAAAGTTCAATGGTTTGGTCTGTTGTCACTGCTATCCAGAGTAAATAGTAACAGTCTTCCCAAGAAATGTATTGCAACAGTCTTACAATTTCTCAGGCTGTCCCAAAGTAATTCTGTAAATCCTGAGAATGAAATTCACTGATTTCTTGTCCTAGAAAGTGAAAGTTGTACATGATTGTCATACAATAATGTGTGTTGTAGTGGGTCTTTTTTTTTTTTTTTTTTGGACCGGCAGCTCCCAAATAATGACACAGAGGCTTATTAGTTATGAAAGCTTAGCCTTAATTGAGGCTTGTTCCCAACTAGCTCTTTTAACTTAACCAGTTTATATTAATCTATGATCTGCCACATGGCTCATTACCTCTCGTCCATACTGTACATCTGATTTCCTCCTTGTCTCACTGGTGAAATTCTGCTTCTTTGTTTCTTCCCCCAAGTTCCTTTCTCACACAGGAAATCCTCTACTTAGCCTCTCCTTCCTAGCTATTGGTCTTGACGCTCTTTATTGAACCAATCAGAAGGTGCCTTAGGCAGGCAAAGAAGGACAGAGACACATCTTCACACAGCATTTCCCCATTTTGGTCTAAATAAAAATGAAAGGTTTAACTCTAACATAGTAAAACAATTTACAATAAGAACAATTATCAGGTAATAATTACATTCACAACTTCCAGTCCATTTATATTTGGCAAATTTGGAAAAAGTACTCTATTATCTGTCTTATCTTGGTGAGTTCAAAGTTTTCTTGCTAAGCCACACTCTATCATAACTTGTATTACCAAACTAAAAATATCAGTTTAGACCTTAAAAGATTTTCTTAGATAAACAACTTAAGCTTTTATGTATCTCTGCCGTTATAAACTTTAAATATCTTTTGTGAGCTTCTTGTCTGAACTTGATAACAACGGAAACAGGAAGACTATAACTATCTAATCTTCAACCCCCTTCAGAGACCTGAGAAGGATATAATATTACCTGAATAAACAGGAAGTGCAGAGTAAGCAACTTCTAAATCTATAGAAATGGCAGACACCTGGCTGCCTGAACAGTCACCCAGGGATACTCTGTAACATTGAAGCATCCATCTTTGGCTTACAGACCTAGAATACCTGAGACTTCTCTGTGAAGCAGGAAGTTTTGAAAGACTGGCCTACCTTGTTTTGGCAAAGTTCAGCAATCAACTTCCTTTGTGTCATGCTTTTCCAATTTAGACAACATACTGTCCACCATTGAGGCAAAGACAGTTTCTTGCCCAGTGGCTAGCTTTGCCACATTCAAAGTACATTCCATATGGAGGTTCTTTGATGTTCATCATCTTCTTGAAAGTACATTGGTGCTGCCAGAAGCAGACATATGTCAGTGTCATGAAAAGATTTATATTATTAAAATATCTTAAATCCAATATTCTGCAGATCTCTGAAATGTTTGAAGACCAGCTATCTAAAATATATTTCTGTTTAATCCTAAAACTATAGTTAACATGACTATAAGTTTGACTGTGGTATGTAACTGACTAACTACTAACCTGCATTCCTTAATTATCCTAAACAGATTTTTGAGGACTAGAAACTTACATTACATTTTAGAGGAGCTGCACAGGTACAATACCTTAAAAAATTGTAGAAATATATACAGTATGTTATAAAGTTATAACAGTATAAATAACCTTAATTTGTATCAATACACAAAAATCCATACTAATGTAAAATATTTGAGACTACTAGTTGTTTTTAAGTTTAAAAGTAGAGTCAATCATCTACCCTTTTGTCCTATTATTCCTATATCCCCACATTTTTTTTCTTCCCATTTGATAGAAGAGAAAGAAGGATTGAGCAAATAAAAAAAGATATCCATTAATCCAAACTCCTTTGTTAGGTTTCTTCTCTGAACATGACCAATAACAACTTGCAATTAACCTTTCTAACTAGTGACAAACATCCATGTCCCAACAAATGACCAAAAACCACCCACCCTAACTCTTGGGAATGTGAGCATTGTGTTCTTAAAATCACTTTGTCCTTTCAGGGGACAACAGCATTATCAGGGGACCCTGAGAAAAATGGGATAATGGTCAAGTCCTGGGAGAGCTAGCTCTATCATTGTTGTCTAGTCTCTTTCTGGCAGGAGAGTGCAAGGCTTATT
Organism: Peromyscus leucopus; assembly: GCF_004664715.2. Taxonomy (NCBI): domain Eukaryota; kingdom Metazoa; phylum Chordata; class Mammalia; order Rodentia; family Cricetidae; genus Peromyscus; species Peromyscus leucopus. Next base: position 42,836,696 of record NC_051076.1, read on the forward strand.
TGAAGTCCTGGCTGGAGTAGTCTATGAGGCTGAACCATCTCGGTTAGCAGCTTTGAAACTGACTTGAAATTTTTGTAATACGAAACTGACCTTTAGATGGCGTTTGTCAGCTTAATGGCATAATCACAGTCCAGATGTATTTGTCATTTTTTGGAGACCTCAAGGGTCACTGTTAGGAATGGTCATAGTTTACTGCAGAAAATTTAAAACATATTCAATTCCATACTTGGCACATCTGTGACAGGTTAGAGGACCACAATCTATTAAGTACATCCTGGGTAAACAAACTTAGTTTCTAATTACCTGCTTCAGACTTAAGCCCAAAAACATGTACAGGAAGCTAGAAGAAACTTATTTCTAAAATTACTTAGTACTTTGTAGGACTACTAATATCCTGACAGAATATATATATATATATAATATATATATATATATGTATGTATATGTGTGTGTGTATATATATATATATAATCTTATAGATTTTGAGATATTTATATCTTAAGAAAAATTTTAAGGAGTCAAAATGAAACTGAAGGATTATGAGATTGGTGGCAATAGAATATTCTCTTTAATTTTAGTTTTCTGCTGTCTCAAAGCAGGTGGCTCTTCTGGCATGAGACAGAGATTTTGGATTTTTCTTTACCAAGCATGCTTTGGTCTAGAGAAGAAAAGTGCCACACTCAAACTCCAAAGCAAGTTTTGATTTTTTTTTTTTTTTGGTTTTTCGAGACAGGTTTTCTCTGTGTAGTTTTGCCCCTTTCCTAGAACTGGCTTTGGAGACCAGGCTGGCCTCGAACTCACAGAGATCTGCCTGCCTCTGCCTTCCAGTGCTGGGATTAAAGGTGTGTGCCACCACCGCCCAGCTTGCAAGTTTTGATTTTTAATTGAATTGGGACCACAAAAAGACCATTTGCCTTTTATGTTTGTATAGAGCAGAAAAAAATTGAGCATTTTACAAGATTTATGAAAGTCTACCTGGTTGGAGGTATGATATACCATTAGGTCAATTTTCTTTTTCTTGGGACATTTTCTCTATTGATTTGTTTTTCTTTTTCAAGTCTCTCATTCATCCAGTGGTCTTTAGATTCCTTAGTTGGATACTTTTATTCTCCTGGAAAGAAAAAAAAATGCTGCTCAAACACTAATTTTGAGGAGTTAAAGTTCCTTTTTTTATGGCATCTAATATTGATGGTATCCATAGATTTTCTTCTCCTGCAGAAACAAAGGCACAACCTCTCTCCCAATACAACGTATTTCCTGACTTCCATTATGAAGCTAAGATATCCTTAAAACATATAGGCTGGGTTAATTCAGCAGTTCTTCCCACAATCCAATGTCTCAGCAGCTGTCATTTTTTTGTTCATGAACATTTAAAAATTTTTAAATTAATAAAGCATTATATAGAGAATAAATTCCCTGTGTTAAACTATTTCCCATCTTTACTAGGTTTTTTCTTTTTATATTATTTTACTCACTCTTTAAAGATGTTACTATTTCTAAACTGTATATTCTACGACTGTCTATACCCTTTTTCGTTTCTTTCATCCTCACCTAAACACATTTTCAAGCATGCTGTACCTGCACAGAAGTTTTCTCAGTCTGGATCTGGCTTTTTGCATGGCTCTCTGACTGGGTGAACCAGGCCTTAAAGGGTCAGATTACTTGCCATGACCAAGCTGATAGGAAGGTGGTCACAGGAAGCAAGCATTTATAAGCCTCAAGAGAAACTGCAGCACCTGTGTACCGTGGCTCAGGGAAAATGTTCCTTTTGCCCTTCGGTGAGAGCTGAGCCTCTGGCTAGCCACACCAACCTGCCCAGTTCCTTCTGCTGAGCAGCACACCAACAGTTCAAGTGTTCAGCTGCACAGCAAGGCCTCTTAAAGAGCCATGCCACTGCATGCTAGAAACACCAGGACTGCCTGAGAGACTGCAGTTGCTAGGCTCAGGTTTCTCAGACCCTATATTTGGATGTACATGCTTCCACATTGGAAGCCATATGTATTGGGCATTTCCTTGGACCTCCAGCTTCTGAATAATGACACAGAGACTTATTATTAATTGTGAAAGCTACATCTTAACTTAGGCATGTTCCCAAATAGGTCTTGTAATTTAAATTAATCTGTTTGTATTAATCTACATTTTGCTATATATAGCTCATTACCTCTTCTCTATACTGTAGATTTGACTTCTCCCACCTCACTGGCACATTTCTGCCTCTCTGATTCTTGAGTGTGTTGCTATTTAGCAGCAGAGACTGGAGGCTACGTAGTGAACCTAGAGGCAGAGAAAAGCTGGGATTCTGATGCAGAACTATCAATTGTTGGTTTTGCTATCCTGACACAGTAAATGAGAAGTTACACATTAAGGAAACAAAAATTTAATGACTCCACATAGAAATGAGAACTAGGCTTGCTAACTGAGATATAACACGGCTTTTTAAAGTGATTTGCATTCTACAACAGAAGAAAAACAAGTTCAATATGAAAAATATTTGAAAGTATCTGAAAATATAGGCATAAGTGAGTCTGTAGACCTTTATGCTTGTTGTTCTTCCAGGGTAGGGACATTTGCCCCAAAGAATCACGTGATCTCATTCTTCTCAACTGCCCATGTTTGATAAGTTTGACTATTTTATTGGAGAGTTCCCATGGCTAACTTTGAGGCTATGTTCGGCCCCTAAATGCCTTCCCACAACTCTCCTTTAAATTTCTCTCAAGAATTATCACATGTTAATCAGTTGACCTGTTGAATCTCTACTGTCTGTTTCCTCTAGGGACAGAAAACATCCTCATTTATTATTTTATCTTCTGTGCTTATAATACAGATACACATCTGACCTTCAACACATACTTTAAATGAATAGGTGATGATCACTGACAAAATTATCAAAACTACATTTAGATTAGTATAACAAATTGTTCCCTAAAATAGCACTATAAAAATTCTATGCACAAAACAATAAACAGAAAAATTAAAGTTTGAAATGTTTGTTTTGACTTAATACAAAAGGGTTTAGAAGCTTTTTTGTGTAACATTGTCTTAGTCAGCTTGAGTTCATATTGGGCCTTAGAGTCCAGAGTAAAATTGCCTGCTGATTCAGGTTCTGGGTAGGCAATTTCTGATAGCCTGAATACTACCAACTTCTTATGTCTTCACATGCTTTATCTTGGTCCATTAATTTAAGAAATGGATAAAAGAGAGGGAATGCAGCCACCCTCTCCTCAAGTCACAATCACATGCTCATTGAGTACCTCACCCTCATGATCTCATCTAACCCTAATTTACTCTCCAAAGTTCCTATTTCCAAATATTATTGCTTTGGATATTAAGATGTCAGCATATGATTTTAGAATCTAGATTAATTTGTAACAAAATTCCAAGAGTTTTCATAATTTTATTTTAGTTTTGTGAAAGCATAAAACAATTTCATAAGGTTTTGTGTAAAATTCTAGTAATAAGCATATATGTTAAATTATTGCCTTAATTTCTACATTATATATTACATCTTTTCAATTTTTATGATTTTGCCGACTCTTAATCCTCATATTTTAATTGAAGGGACATTTGAAACATTACAATAATTAAAATTTTATTTTTATTACATTGGCATTTCCTGAATGGTAATAATTTTATGTTTTAAAAATTGAGAGGAGCTCTTTATTATACAGCTGACACTCCACAGGTGAGAATTATGAAAGACTAAACTATCTATTTGATTCATTTTATTCTTCAACACTTAATCAGACTTTCATAACCAGAATCAACTGTTAAGCAAAATTAAATTCCATTAATCCTTTCAGAACCATCCTACTGAATGTGTCTACAAAAGAATTGTCTCGAGAGCATATGAAAACTTCATAAATATATAAATCAAATTTTCTATGATGTCAATAGTTCTTACAAAATGAACAACATATTTTATTTCCTGAATGCATAAAATTAAACTGAACATAATATCAGCCAAAAAAAACAAAACAAAACAACAACAACAACAAAAAAAAAACCTTCTAAATGAAGAATTAAGATACGGCTTTCACAACGCTTTATAAAATAGATTGTCTGTTTTCATTCTCCTTTATTTATGCACACTATTAAAGATTGTAAATGGACATGTAAATTCTTATAATTTCAATGAGGTATTCATATAATGAAAAACATAGCTAAGCAGCAGAATTTATGAGACATGCTAGTAGCATCAAAAAAAGTGACATCCACATCTAATATTCTATTTAAGAAATAGTCTTTCAAAGGGCCAATCCAAGTTCTATTTAAAATATGATTATATAGGAAGCAAAGATATTTACTTGTTTTTTGAAGATTATTGAATCACAAAAGAAACCAACTATAAAATATTGAGTTTATTTTGTGTTAAGAATATCATGGTATAATGAAGCTGAGTACCTTATTAAACAGGAGAAAATAAACTAATAGAAATGCCTGAGAAGCATTCCACAGTTAATGTTAGTGTTTTTAAAAGTGATTTTTTTATTTTTAAAGTTATAATGTAAATCATTCCAGCTAACCTTTCCTTTTCTTGCCTTGACCTCATAAACATCCTCTTTGCCTCTATCAAAGTTATTGCCACACATATAATTACACACACACACACACACACACACACACACACACACATATTCATATATATTTTCACAATATCATAAATTTTACCCACAATTGCCACTTTACTAAACTAATATGATTCCTAACTATATTCTAAATATTTATCTTTATACTCACATAGGTGTAGTCCTCACTTCTCATCAAATTAAGTTCTCTTTGCAGCATATGCAAACCATTACAAAACCTCAGCCTTTCATTTTGTGTGCCTGAAGAGAAATCAGAGTGACAAAAGGAAAAATAAAATGACTTCCCTAGATTTGATTTCCTCCTGTTATGGTCGAGATGGCAGGTGTTCAACTGCTCCTTTAGCCATATTTGTGGATCCAATCCTTCTTTAAGAAGTAGCTTATTGCTTTATTAGCATATATCATTATAATCATAGTTTAGTGCAACTCTTGTCCTCATTAGAGAAATTTCCTTCTGTAGTTGATAGTGGTCAAAACTGCAGGCAAACGTGACTTTGGAGTCTTTAACCTCACAGGTGACATATCTCACATCCCTTCACTCTTGAGGCTCAGCATCATAGAGAAGGAGGGAATAAAAGGGCTGTAAGAGGAAGAGGCCAGAGAGGATTTCTGCAAAATAGCACTTTGTGGCCATGACAACAACATTGCACTAAAGAAATCACAGGAGCTTGGAAAACCTGAATGTGATCTAGGTAGTAATGAATAAGAAAGGAAGGAGCCCAAGGTTGAGAGATTGGAGAGTAGATTCAGGGAAGATGTGATGGGACAAATGAGCAGTGAATATTAAGAAAATATACCGTACACCAAGAGGAAATCATTTAAACTTGGAGAAAATAAGCTTAGAACAATTCTATACTTATTTAAAAAATTATAAATTGTCAACTTTTCTTGACTTTCCTTATTGCTTGTACAATCTCACTTCGTTGAACAATTCTAATATGTACTTCTGTTATGTATCTTTGTTTAAATGAATATTTAAGAATCAGCAACATGTACCAGGTTCTTGTGGGTCTATGTGTGTACTTCCTGAGAATAAGGACATTATTGTGGATATTTCTAATATAATTATTTATTCAATAATTATTGTTTGTATTTCAATACATTTGTACTCAGTACATTATACAATCTACAATCATATGGTAATTTTATTGACATAATGAGTCTTCTCTCCTCTCCAGTGTTGTATCCTACATAGATCCTACTTCACAATAGATTGCCACGAATCTCCTTGTCATTCATCTCTGTGTTATATTGTTATTTTACATTCACACCTTCAAATAGAATATATCACTCTATAACCTTTTTGAAAAAAAATTCTTCATTTGATTATATTTATGGTTACTCTCTCATGATTTATATGCAGCAGTATTTAACGGATGTAAAACCTTTTCTCGATATCACTTCATGAAGCATTGACTATTTATTATCTCTTGCTGGGGACAGTAATTTTACCACTTGATCATATAACCCCATCAGGTTCGTATTTTCCTCTTACAATCTGTGGAGGATCATCTCACACCTGTGAATTGCCTGATTTCTTATCGATACTTTCCTCCTTAGTTGGTCAGCATTTATTGGGATTCTTTCCTGAACTATTACTGGCTAAGATGGATAAGAAATGAGTGACCTCCTCTGCATATCCCCTCACATTGTCAAGAAACCCTCAGCATTCCGATATTAGAACTAGTCTCCCTTTCTACTTGTCCATTATTATATACATGTATACCCTTCAGGTTTGTTGAAGGGTTAGAGTTGGTTCCACTCTTTATTTTTTATGATCCATTTTTTTCATGTCTGTACTGTGGCTATTGTTGCATTTCCCTAATAAATTCTCCAAGGGAAAATTATTTTTGTTTTTATTTTTTGTTGTTCCACCTTTTGGTTCTTTTTACCCATGAGTTAAAAAGTGATCTGTCACCCTATCCACATAATTATTGTCCATCTTCTCTAGGCCCTGCTCAGATTCTGGAATCTACTGTTTCATTTGAAACTATGATGTACAATGTAAGATTTCATGCATAGCATGATAATATGTGAAAACAAGACCTGAGAAAAGATGGTCCTTGTTCACAGGTCTCAGCCTCTAAGCTCATTGTAATAGTACACAGAGGAAGGAAATGTATATGTAGAAGCTTTTGTATATGAGTATAACACATACATGCATTCTTATATGCAATATACATTATAAAATATTGAGTTATGCCTACACTCGAATCTATCAATATAGATTAAATTTTATTTCACTTCATTTATGTGTCTATGTCTCTTCTGTGCAAACATTGCCATCATCATCACATTAACTTATTAAATACATTAACACATAAAGTGTGTTTGAATATTGAATCACCTTCAGAACTCTTCTCTCCCTCTGTTCCTACTTGCTTCTCTCCTCTCTTCCTTGTCTCCTCTCCTTCCTCATTTTCCTCCTTCTTTTCTCTTTACTATTCTTTAAAAAGAACGAGTTATTTAATATATCATTAAGTTAATTTGTTTTAGATTAGCATAATTATTGTCTCCTTACTGATTGATTTAAATCAAACTTTTCAATTTGTACAATGTATTTCAAAAGTTAAAACTCCAAAATAGTAAAATACCCCAAGTGCTACTCTTCTTTATTTACATCCTGTCTTACTCTTTTCAATCTTGACAAGTGTGTTGGTTAAGTTTTTGTTGCTGTGAGCAAAACACTTGGTGTGCAATAAAGCTGGACACATTTACTTCAAGGATAGTGTCATATACTTCAGTTCATCATTCTTGGCCCCAGTTTCTGTGTAGAGCTCATTCCAGTTGTATTGGATCATGAGGCAGAGGCTGGTGGGAAGCACAGTAAGGACAGAGGTGAATTTTGCCCCTGTACTTTTCCTCCTCTTATTCCGTCTGTGGTCTTAGCCCACAGGATGATGTTACTCCCATGCAGTATGGATTTTCTTTCATCATTTAGTTCTCTCAGTAAAATCCTTTCCATACATGCCAGAGGTGCATCAGCAATTTCCTAGGTATTTCTAAACCCATTTCAGTTGTCAGTCAAGTTCAAGCCACACAGGAAATATTAAAATTCATTGTTTTGATGTACATCTCTTTTGTAATTATTTTATATAATAAATATGTTAATCACCCAGTCTTTCATTTCTAATATATTATAAATAATATATGTAATATAATCAATAAAATAAATTATATTTTATATACTAAATTAGAAAGTACACACATGCATGTGTGAATGCATAAATATTAATGTGTCATGTATCATTTTTTATTTTTATCACAAACAAATGGGGGTATGATATTCATGTTCATGTACATATTGCATGGAATGTTTCCTAAGACTCATGACATCTTATTCACAGACATATTCTATAGTCTGATAATATCCACACTGAAGTTTACCATTATTTATTTTATTGTAGTAGTCTCCTGTGCCTGGCAGTTAGATAGTTTCAAATATATTGAGCTTATATATAATGAATATATAGCAGTGACCTTCCTTTTGCATGTATGTTTTCAATTATTAGAGGAAAACTTATTCACTTTGGGAAATTCACTTTGGGAAAATTGATGGGCTAAGTTATCACCTTCAGAAACTTACATATTGATGGACATTGCCAAGTATAAACAGAATATGACCTTTTTTATGTCAAGTGGCTATTCAGTTCAAATGAGTACATATGATTTACACTTAGAAGGAGGGGAAATTTGAATGAAGAAAGACATAGCAAAAGCTTTACAAAGAGGGAAAAAGATAAGAGAATACAATGAGAAGCCATTTGCTAGCCAAGGAGAGCTGTCAGTGCCTTTGATCTCTTCATCTTGAATTTCTAGAATACCAAACAATATTAAGAGAATAAGTTGGATATTTAAATTACTTAGCCTGTGGTACTTTAACTATAAAATATACAACATATGCAGGATTTTATTTACACATTATACAGTCATTTTCTATATGGAATATATTATTTTGCATTTCAACAATCGTTTTGTGACCTTAAATCTACCTCCAAATTTACTGAGTATAGTTATTTCTTAAATTTTGTTAATTTAAGGAAAATATGACATTTCAAGCAATTTCCATTGTTGAAGTTCTAATAATTTGATTGTCTTCCACTTATTGAATTGTTTATTTCCATCTTCTGCCAATACTTACACAAATTTTTCTCATTTCCTCCTTTATGCAAAACTTCTTTGTATAGTATGCTGTGGGATGGTTTGCATGTCAAATTACTCTGATTGGTCAATAAATAAAACATTGATTGGTCAGTGGCTAGGCAGGAAGTATCAGCGGGACTAACAGAGAGGCAAAAAAAAAAAAAAAAAAGAACAGGAAGGCAGAAGGAGTCTCTGCCAGCCACTACCATGACAAGCAGCATGTGAAGATGCCGGAAAGCCGTGAGCCATGTGGCAAGGTATAGATTTACAGAAATCGATTAATTTAAGCTATAAGAACAGTTAGCAAGAAGCCTTCCACGGCCTTACAGTTTGTAAGCAATATAAGTCTCTGTGTTCACTTGGTTAGGTCTGAGCAGCTGTGGGACTGGCGGGTGACAAAGATTTGTCCTGACTGTGGGCAAGGCAGGAAAACTCTAGCTGCAATAGTAGGTCTTGCATATAGGTCTTTAATATATATTAAAGTATATGTTTTCTAGCTGTGTCTTTGTCCTATACTTTGCATATATTGCTTTGATTTTATGTCTCATCACATATACCCATATTATCATAATATGTCTGAACTTATAACAGTTGAAGAACTTTTACCTATCTCCAGATTTTAGAGTAATTTGACAGCTTTTTAAATTTTATTTCATGTATTTATATATCATATACATTTATATAATGGGGTTCTATCCACTAAGGCATTCTATTTACAGCCTTCATAGATAAATGTATGTATTTATTTTTCTTAAATTTTAGGATTCATCTTTCTAAATCTACCAATCACATCACAATGATTACATTACATTTGTATATTAAATAATTGTCAACAAATTGTATTGTTTGAATATGAAATGTCCTTCTCAGGTCATGTGTTATATGTTTGGTCATCATTTAATGGCTCTAATATGGTGGTAGTTGGAAACTTTAGAAAGTAAGTGCCAGCTGAAGGGAGTGGGATAAACCTTGGAAGATTAGCCAAGACCTCCAGTTCCTTCTATACTCTGCTTCTTGCTACAAAGAACTGAGGAGCTTCAGCCTGATGCTCCCACCACCCTGATTCTTTAACTCATAAGTAGGCCTGGAATCAGTGGCGCAAAAGACAGTGACTGAATTGAATTCAGTTGTTTCTCTTGGGCATTTTTATGCCGCAGTAATGAATTGGTACTAGTACAGATATTATGATAAATTTAGTGTTTCCTATGCAAAATCATGCTATTGTTTTGTATTTATTCAAGTCTTTTCATGACTTCAAAGGGAGTTTGATGATTGTTTCTGTTTTCCTTTTTCTCAGAAAGGTTTTGAGCATTTATTTTAAAGTTCACTCTGGAGTTATTTTTTATTATTTTACATGGAGTTTTTATACACATTAAATTATTTCATATGTGAATACTCACACTTAGCATGGTAATGTTACATTCTGCTAAATTTATGAATTCTTGCATTATTTTAGTTAATCTTACTGTGTACTATTAAGTCATCTTCAAGTATAATAACAGTCATGCATCAATGAACAATGGGGATACTTTTTGAGAAATACAATGTGA